>NW_023592163.1:0-13108 GCF_014839805.1 Manduca sexta | reverse complement strand
TATCAAGCTAGCATGGACCCTAACGAAACTTATACTTATATGATCAGACGTAATGTAGGAATTTGTTGCTAATTTGTTGCTAATTAGTTACCACTACTTCGTTTTTTTTGCTCAAGCCGTTTAGAAAAAAAAGCTACCATTGCTATCTTGATATCAAGCTAGCATGGACCCTAACGAAACTTATACTTATTTGATCAGACGTAATGTAGGAATTTGTTGCTAATTAGTTACCACTATTTCGATTTTGTTGCTCTAGCCGTTTAGAAAAAAAAACCGGTCACTGCTATCATGATATCAAGCTAGCATGGACCATAACGAAACTTATACTTATATGATCAGACGTAATGTAGGAATTTGTTGCTAATTTGTTGCTCATTAGTTACCACTATTTCGATTTTTTTGCTCCAGCCGTTTAGAAAAAAAAGCTACTACTGCTATCTTGATATCAAGCTAGCATGGACCCTAACGAATTTTATACTTATTTGATCAGACGTAATGTAGGAATTTGTTGCTAATTTGTTGCTAATTAGTTACCACTATTTCGATTTTTTTTGCTAATTAGTTACCACTATTTCGATTTTTTTGCTCCAGCCGTTTAGAAAAAAAAGGTACCACTGCTATCTTGATATCAAGCTAGTATGGACCCTAACGAAAATTATACTTATTTGATCAGACGTAATGTAGGAATTTGTTGCTAATTAGTTACCACTATTTCGATTTTTTTGCTCAAGCCGTTTAGAAAAAAAAGCTACCACTGCTATCTTGATATCAAGCTAGCATGGACACTCACGAAACTCATACTTATTTGATAAGTCGTAATGTAGGAATTTGTTGCTAATTTGTTACTACAATAAGGATTATGTTGCTCGAGCTGTTTTGAAAATAAAAATAATTTAATAATATAAAAATAAATAAACGGCCTTCAAAAACCACTCAAAACCAAAAAATAATTTCACATAACAGGTATATACTGGATACGAATTTTGGAGTCGGTGTCTAATTGAAATTGCTGGTTAAGCTAGATGGACTTGTACTATAAAATATACTGTCTCGATGGCGTAGTTATGTTTCACTTACAATACGACTATCGCGCTGAAATGTTACACCCTTTACCCTGAAAGGGGAAAGGTGTGATGCTATACATATGTATGTAAGAAGTAGATTCAAGCAAACTTAAATCAAAAACACAACTGATAATATTTCGATCACAGTACAGCTATCGCGCTGTGGTGTTACTCTTCTGTCTATCCTTAAAAGGGATAAAGGTGTGATGCTATAATATATATTATGCATGTATGTATGTATGATCTATGTCAAAATATGAAATGTAAAACAACAAAATTATGTTTGTAAATGTAGGCGTATGCACGCTGTACACTGTTTCATAGTTTTTATAAACGTTTTAACCGACTTCAAAAAAGGAGGAGGTTATCAATTCGACGTGAATTTTTTTGTATGTTTGTTACCTCAGAACTCGCTCATTTATGAACCGATTTGGAAAATTCTTTTTTTATTCGAAAGAATTTCTCTCCAGATTGGTCCCATAAAATTTTTTTCAAGATCGCTTCGGTAGTTTGGTTTTAAAATTAAAAAAAAACTAGTATAATTATGTCGTCCAAGAAAACGAAATCGGTAATTTAGGTTTCCTGTGACGTATTTAGTTATGTTTTTGCATTGAGTTTGGTTGGCTGTACTTCTCACATACTTATACATATAGCATAACATCTTTTCCCCGTGTCAGGGGTAGGCAGAGGCGTAACATTTCATCGCGATAGTCGTACTGTGTGTGAAACATATCAGTTGTGTTTTTGTGTTGGGTTTAGTGGACTCTACTTCTTACATACATACATACATATAGCATCACACCTTTTCCGCTTTTCAGGGGTAGGCAGAGGTGTAACACCACAGCGCAATAGTTATAGTATGATCGAAATATATCGGTTGTGTTTTTGGGTTGGGTTTAATTGACTCCCTTTTTACATACATACATATATGTAGCATCACACCTTTTACCCTTTTCAGGGGTAGGCAGAGGTGTTACACCACAGCGCGATAGTAGTACTGTGAGCCAAATATAACAGTTGTGTTTTTGCGTTAGGTTTGCTTGAATCTACTTCTTACATACATATATATAGCATCACACCTTTTCCCCTTTTCAGGGGTAGGCAGAGGTGTAACATTACAGCGTGATAGTCGTACTGCGAGCGAAACACATTAGTTGTGTTTTTGCGTTGGGTTTAGTTGACTCTACTTCTTACATACATACATATATATATATATATATATATATATATATATATAGCATCACACCTTTTCCCCTTTTCAGGGGTAGGCAGAGGTGTAACACCACAGCGCAATAGTTGTACTGTGAGCCAAATAATATCAGTTGTGTTTTTGCGTTAGGTTTGCTTGAATCTACTTCTTACATACATATATATAGCATCACACCTTTTCCCTTTTCAGTGGTACTCAGAGGTGTAACTCCTCAGCGCGATAGTCGTATCGTGAGCGAAACACAACTATGCCATTGAGACGGTCTATTTTTACTAACAAAAAGCAAAAATAAAAATAATTTTAACAAAAATTAAACTGAATTCAAATACCACTCAATAACAAAAAATAATTTCACATAACAAGTATATATTGGATACCAATTTTGGATTCGGTGCCTAATTAAAATTGCTACTTAAGCTAGATAAATACATTAACGAATATACGAAAACAATGTGCTGCCAGCGTACAAAGTCAGCAAGTCAGATTGTCACCGGACATAAACACATCGCCGCAGCACAGCAAATGAAAACTATTAAGGAAATATTTAAATTTGTGAACTGTACACTACCCAAATTCTTCCCCTGTTACATATAGCTGGTCAAATGTGGGTGTATTACACTCCCTGCCTCGAAAAAAGATGAAACACCATACATGTGCTTGGTATTACACCTTTCACTGTGTATGTTGTAGTACACGCAAACCTACTCCTTTTAATTGATTTGAAAGAAATTTAGCTCATAGATGGACTATGCAACAAATATAGCTAACTAGCAATTTTAATTAGGCACCGACTCCAAAATTGGTATCCAATATATACTTGTTATGTGAAATTATTTTTTGGTTTTGAGTGGTTTTTGAAGGCGGTTTAATTTTTTCTTAAAATAATTTTTATAGTATTACTGTTTTTTTTTTTTCGTTAATTTTTAATTGTTGTTAAATACTTTTAGGTGGATTTTCTCCGCACTTTTACGGTGATGTGCGTATATTAGCTTATATAATTAATCAGACTTTGTATACAAAAGACTTATTAAAAATATATATATTTAAAAATAATATTATAAAAAGATTCAATGGACAATTGATGACAAAAATAAAGCCCGGAGTTTCTTTCTGCCTTTCTTCTTCGTGTAGTCATCGCTTAGGAAGCTAGTGAAAGGCTGGTAGGTTAGCTAGGTTAGGACTTTTATTGTCCTCACCGGTGAGGATCACGACGCGTTTCTCCCTTATTATTTATTTAAAATAACATATACATCATTTTATTTCTTCTTTCCTGCCAGCCCGAGCTGGCTTCTTTGTTTACTATACTTTTCATTAACTTTATTACCTATATAAATTGTTTTTTGACCTGTTTGAAGTTGGCAAGTGAGTTTAAAATTATACTAGGTCAGTACCGGATTGTACCGTTTTTATTTTGTTTGTACCTTATAGGGACAAGAGATATGGTGTACTGAGAGTTTTGTCAATCACCGCCTTGTGTAGTAACATAAACTCGCGGCATTTTCAAGTCAACCATCATTTTAATGATTTTATAGCTGAAAGAAGACGACTGAAGACTGAAGACGCCCCTCAGAGGTACAATCCCTCTCTAACATGGTACAATCCGAAACAAGGGAGTACAAACGATGGAAATTCACGAAATTCCTAGAAAATTAATATTTTCTTCCAAATACGGCCTTTTTAAATAAATCATCATTGTGATGATTTTATAGCTGAATATGATGGACGAATACGTCCCTCAGAGGTACAATCCCTCTATAACATAGTACAATCCGAAACAAGGGAGTACAAACGACAGAAATCCACGAAATACGTAGAAAATGATTATTTTTTAAAAAGTACAGCCATTTTGAAATGAATAATTAATGTGATGATTTTATAGCTCAATATCATGGAAGAATATGTCACTCAGAGGTACAATCCCTCTGTAATATAATACAATCCGAAACAAGGGAGTACAAACGATGGAAATCTGCGAAATACGTAGAAAATGATTATTTTCTTCCAAGTACGGCCATTTTCGAATGAATAATCATTGTGATGATTTTATAGCTGAATACGATGGATGAATACGTTCCTCAGAAGTATAATCCCTCTGTAACATAGTATAATCCGAAACGGGAAAGTACAAACGATGGAAATCCACGAAATACTTAGAAAATTATTATTTTTCAAAATAGTACAAGCATTTTCAAATGAATAATTAATATTATGATTTTATTACTGAATAATATGGAAGAATATGTTCCTTAGAGGTACAATCCCCTCTGTATCATAGTACAATCCGAAACGAGGGAGTACAAATGATGGAAATCCACGAAATACGTAGAAAATGATTATTTTCTTCCAAGTACGGCCTTTTCAAAAATCATCATTGTGATGATTTTATACCTGAATATGATGGACGAATATGTCCCTCAGAGGTACAATCCCTCTGTAACATAGTAAAATCCGAAAGGAGGAAGTACAAACGATGGAAATCCACGAAATTTGTAGAAAATTATTATTTTCTTCCAAGTACAGCCATTTTTAAATAAATCATCATTGTAATGATTTTATAGCTGAATGTGATGGATGAATACGTCCCTCAGAGGACCAATCCCTCTGTAACATAGTACAATCCGAAACGGGAAAGTACTAACGATGGAAATCCACGAAATACTTAGAAAATTATTATTTTTTAAAAAAGTACAGCCATTTTCAAATGAATAATTAATATGGTGATTTTATTGCTGAATACTATGGAAGAATATGTCACTCAGAGGTACAATCCCTCTGTAACATAGTACAATCGAAACGAGGGAGTACAAATGATGGAAATCCACGAAATACGTAGAAAATGATTATTTTCTTCCAAGTACGGCCATTTTTAAATAAAATCATCATTGTGATGATTTTATAGCTGAATATGATTGACGAATACGTCCCTCAGAGGTGCAATCTCTCTCTAACATAGTACAATTCGAAACAAGGGAGTACAAACGATGGAAATCCACGAAATTCGATCAAATTTATAATTCTTTGAAAGGTAGAGCCATTTTCTAATGAATCATCATTATGATAATTTAATAGCTGAATATGATAGAGGCAAACATACTCATAGGTACAATTCCTCTTAAATATACTACAATTTGAAATAAAGGAGTAAAAACGAAAGAAATCCACGAAATTCGTTGGAATTTCTAATTTTTTGAAAAAGTACAGTCATTTTCAAACGAATGATAATTTTGATGGTTTCACAGCTGAATATGATAGAAAATAGTTGCCTTAGTAGTAGAATCCTTTTCACATGTAGTACGATCGCTGTCATGTGTGTGGATGATAGTCCCGACTATGAAGGTTCACTAATGTATGAATAATATTTATGGTGCTTCAGAAGCTTGTTATTGATACCATTGCGCTTTTTGATATGTACAAATATATGTATTTTTTGCTCATTTTTGGTAATTTTATTTGAGCAGTCGTCCACACTGGATTTGAAAAAATAAACTGATATTAAAATTTGTGTATGGGAAGTGTAATAAGAACGCAAATAAAGTCAAAATGATAACAAAACAAACGCTATACAAACAACAAAAGTAAAATCAATAATAAAACAAAAGGTTATTAATTAAGGTTACAAAAATATTTATATTTTTCTATTACTTTACGCTGCTGTTGCTCTTTGGTTCTTGGTAAAATTTATGACATTTGCGCAAAACGTTGAGTAACTTTTAATTAGGATTAAAAATAAAGGAAACTATCCGTTGCTTTGATGACTGTTAGTACTATGTTACACGTTTGGTGATCCTTTATATTAATGCATTCTGCAGGCAGAATTTTTTTATTAGAAGTATTTTTTATTCGTGTTGTTTTTTGGTTTGGAAAGTTATATTTGAATTTATTTTAATTGCTACTAGCGGTTCCGACAGATGTCCTGCACTAAACGGAAGCTATTTTGTTAATACCTTGTTTAAGCGTTCATAGGGTATTATTTCAAGTATTTTTGAAGGACCGGCAATACTGCAATTGACCGTTAGTTGCCAGGGTTTGTCTTATCGCCTCCTTTGAAAATAGGCATAATTATATAATTTTGAGTTTATCTGGAAAAGTTTGGCTTTATACAACTTACCAGTTTGGGAACAAGACACAGGTACATATAAAAATCTTAGAGATAGAAGTAGTTAACAGTTCAAGAAAAAACTCTTTGTATTATTTTAATTACAAATAATTACTTAACAATGCATACCACTATTTGTATTAACGCTTGTAAAAGTTTGCGCAAATGTCATAAATTTAACCAAGAACCAAAAGAGCAATGGCTGCGTAAAGTAATAAAAATATAAATTATTTTTGTAACCTTAATTAATAACCTTTTGTTTTATTATACCTTAAAGTCACTAAGTGGGTAGAAGCGCACGTGTTTTATGCCACTCATTATAAATATTATTTCAGTTGATTTTTTTGTCTATTGCCTAGTTATTGGGTTTTATGGTATCGTAAAATTTTTAAATTCCCAAGGAATACATATTAAGATCAGTTGACCCTTCGCATTTCGCAACTAGGATAAAACAAAAATATAAATTTCAACGTATTTCGTGGATTTCCTTCGTTTTACTCCCTTATTTCAAATTTTAGTATATTTAAGAGGAATTGTACCTATGAAGAATGTTTGCCTCTATCATATTCAGCTATTAAATTATCATAATGATGATTCATTAGAAAATGGCTCTACCTTTTCAAAAATTATAAATTTGATCGAATTTCGTGGATTTCCATCGTTTGTACTCCCTTGTTTCGGCTTGTACTATGTTAGAGAGGGATTGCACCTCTGAGGGACGTATTCGTCCATCATATTCAGCTATAAAATCATTACAATGATGATTTATTTAAAAATGGCCGTACTTGGAAGAAAATAATAATTTTCTACGAATTTCGTGCATTTCCGTCATTTGTACTCCGTGGTTTCGGATTGTACTATGTTACAGAGAAATGATACCTCTTAGGGACGTATTCTTCCATCACATTCAGCTATAAAATCATCACATTAATTATTCATTTGAAAATGGCCGTACTTGGAAGAAAATAATCATTTTCTACGTATTTCGTGGATTTCCATCGTTTGTACTCCCTCGTTTCGGATTATACTATGTTACAGAGGGATTTTATCTCTGAGGGACGTATTCATCCATCGTATTCAGCTATAAAATCATCACAATGATTATTCATTTGAAAATGGCCGTACTTGGAAGAAAATAATCATTTTCTACGTATTTCGTGGATTTCCATCGTTTGTACTCCCTCGTTTCGGATTATACTATGTTACAGAGGGATTGTACCTCTGAGGGACATATTCATCCATGTATTCAGCTATAAAATCATCACAATGATTATTCATTTGAAAATGGCTGTACTTGGAAGAAAATAATCATTTTCTACGTATTTCGTGGATTTCCATCGTTTGTACTCCTTGTTTCGGATTGTACTATATTACAGAGGATTGTACCTCTGAGTGACATATTCTTCCATGATATTCAGCAATAAAATCATCATATTAATTATTCATTTGAAAATGGCTGTACTTGGAAAAAAATATAATTTTCTAAGTATTTCGTGGATTTCCATCGTTTGTACTCCCGTTTCGGATTGTACTATATTACAGAGGATTGTACCTCTGAGGACATATTCTTCCATGATATTCAGCTATAAAATCATCACAATGATTATTCATTTGAAAATGGCCGTACTTGGAAGAAAATAATCATTTTCTACGTATTTCGTGGATTTCCATCGTTTGTACTCCTTGTTTCGGATTGTACTATGTTACAGAGGATTGTACCTCTGAGTGACATATTCTTCCATGCTATTCAGTTATAAAATCATCACAATGATTATTCATTTGAAAATGGCCGTACTTGGAAGAAAATAATCATTTTCTACGTATTTCGTGGATTTCCATCGTTTGTACTCCCTTGTTTCGGATTGTATTATATTACAGAGGATTGTACCTCTGAGTGACATATTCTTCCATGATATTCAGAAATAAAATCATCATATTAATTATTCATTTGAAAATGGCTGTACTTTTATAAAAATATATTTTCTACGTATTTCGTGGATTTCCATCGTTTGTACTTTCCGTTTCGGATTGTACTATGTTACAGAGGGATTGTACCTCTGAGGAACGTATTCATCCATCGAATTCAGCTATAAAATCATCACAATGATTATTCATTTGAAAATGGCCGTACTTGGAAGAAAATAATAATTTTCTACAAATTTCGTGCATTTCCGTCATTTGTACTCCCTCGTTTCGGATTGAACTATGTTAGAGAGGGATTGTACCTCTGAGGACGTATTCGTCCATCATATTCAGCATAAAATCATCACTATGATGATTTTTTAAAAAAAACGCCGTACTTGGAAGAAAATAATCATTTTCTACGTATTTCGTGGATTTCCATCGTTTGTACTCCCTTGTTTCGGATTGTATTATATTACAGATGGATTGTACCTCTGAGTGACATATTCTTCCATGATATTCAGCAATAAAATCATCACATTAATTATTCATTTGAAAATGGCTGTAATTTAAAAAAAATAATCATTTTCTACGTATTTCGTGGATTTCCATCGTTTGTACTCCCTTGTTTCGGATTGTACCATGTTACAGAGGATTGTACCTCTGAGGGGCGTCTTCCGTCTTCAGTCGTCTTCTTTCAGCTATAAAATCATTAAAATGATGGTTGATTTGAAAATGCCGCGAGTTTATGTTACTACACAAGGCGGTGATTGACAAAACTCTCAGTACACCATATCTCTTGTCCCTATAAGGTACAAACAAAATAAAAAACGGTACAATCCGGTACTGACCTAGTATAATTTTAAACTCACTTGCCAACTTCAAACAGGTCAAAAAACAATTTATATAGGTAATAAAGTTAATGAAAAGTATAGTAAACAAAGAAGCCAGCTCGGGCTGGCAGGAAAGAAGAAATAAAATGATGTATATATGTTATTTTAAATAAATAATAAGGGAGAAACGCGTCGTGATCCTCATCGGTGAGGACAATAAAAGCCCTAACCTAGCTAACCTACCAGCCTTTCACTAGCTACCTAAGCGATAACTACCCGAAGAAGAAAGGCAGAAAGAAACTCCAGGCTTTATTTTTTGTCATCAATTGTCCATTGAATCTTTTATAATATTATTTTTAAATATATATTTTTTTTAATAAGTCTTTTGTATACAAAGTCTGATTAATTATATAAGCTTATATACGCTCATCACCGTAAAAGTGCGGAGAAAATCCACCTAAAAGTATTTAACAACAACTAAAATTAACGAAAAAAACAATAATACTAAAACATTTATAAAAATTATGAAACAGTGTACAGCGTGCATACGCCTACATTTACAAACATAATTTTGTTGTTTTACATTTCATATTTTGACATAGATCATACATACATACATGCATAATATATATTATAGCATCACACCTTTATCCCTTTTAAGGGATAGACAGAAGTGTAACACCACAGCGCGATAGCTGTACTGTGATCGAAATATTATCAGTTGTGTTTTTGATTTAAGTTTGCTTGAATCTACTTCTTACATACATATGTATAGCATAACACCTTTTCCTTTTCAGGGGTAGGCAAAGGTGTAACATTTCAGCGCGATAGTCGTATTGTAAGCGAAACATAACTACGCCATCGAGACAGTATATTTTATAGTACAAGTCCATCTAGCTTAACCAGCAATTTCAATTAGACACCGACTCCAAAATTCGTATCCAGTATATACCTGTTATGTGAAATTATTTTTTGGTTTTGAGTGGTTTTGAAGGCCGTTTATTTATTTTATATTATTAAATTATTTTTATTTTCAAAACAGCTCGAGCAACATAATCCTTATTGTGGTAACTAATTAGCAACAAATTCCTACATTACGACTTATCAAATAAGTATAAGTTTCGTGAGTGTCCATGCTAGCTTGATATCAAGATAGCAGTGGTAGCTTTTTTTTATAAACGGCTACAGCAAAAAAATCCAAATAGTGGTAACTAATTAGCAACAAATTCCTACATTACGTCTGATCAAATAAGTATAAGTTTCGTTAGGGTCCATGCTAGCTTGATATCAAGATAGCAGTGGTAGCTTTTCTAAACGGCTTGAGCAAAAAATCGAAATAGTGGTAACTAATTAGCAACAAATTAGCAACAAATTCCTACATTACGTCTGATCAAATAAGTATAAGTTTCGTTAGGGTCCATGCTAGCTTGATATCAAGATAGCAGTGGTAGCTTTTTCTAAACGGCGAGCAAAAAATCGAAATAGTGGTAACTAATTAGCAACAAATTAGCAACAAATTCCTACATTACGTCTGATCAAATAAGTATAAGTTTCGTTAGGGTCCATGCTAGCTTGATATCAAGATAGCAGTGGTAGCTTTTTTCTAAACGGCTTGAGCAAAAAATCGAAATAGTGGTAACTAATGAGCAACAAATTAGCAACAAATTCCTACATTACGTCTGATCAAATAAGTATAAGTTTCGTTATGGTCCATGCTAGCTTGATATCAAGATAGCAGTGACAGGTTTTTTTTCTAAACGGCTGGAGCAACAAAATCGAAATAGTGGTAACTAATTAGCAACAAATTAGCAACAAATTCCTACATTACGTCTGATCAAATAAGTATAAGTTTCGTTAGGGTCCATGCTAGCTTGATATCAAGATAGCAGTGGGAGCTTTTTTCTAAACGGCTTGAGCAAAAAATCGAAATAGTGGTAACTAATTAGCAACAAATTAGCAACAAATTCCTACATTACGTCTGATCATATAAGTATAAGTTTCGTTATGGTCCATGCTAGCTTGATATCATGATAGCAGTGACCGGTTTTTCTAAACGGCTTGAGCAACAAAATCGAAATAGTGGTAACTAATTAGCAACAAATTAGCAACAAATTCCTACATTACGTCTGATCAAATAAGTATAAGTTTCGTGAGGGTCCATGCTAGCTTGATATCAAGATAGCATATCCAGCAAATATTTATAAACGGCTAGAGCAAAAAAATCGAAATAGTGGTAACTAATTAGCAACAAATTAGCAACAAATTCCTACATTACGTCTGATCAAATAAGTATAAGTTTCGTTAGGGTCCATGCTAGCTTGATATCAAGATAGCAGTGGTAGCTTTTTCTAAACGGCTTGAGCAAAAAATCGAAATAGTGGTAACTAATTAGCAACAAATTAGCAACAAATTCCTACATTACGTCTGATCAAATAAGTATAAGTTTCGTTAGGGTCCATGCTAGCTTGATATCAAGATAGCAGTGGTAGCTTTTTTTCTAAACGGCTGGAGCAAAAAAATCGAAATAGTGGTAACTAATTAGCAACAAATTAGCAACAAATTCCTACATTACGTCTGATCATATAAGTATAAGTTTCGTTATGGTCCATGCTAGCTTGATATCATGATAGCAGTGACCGGTTTTCTAAACGGCTTGAGCAACAAAATCGAAATAGTGGTAACTAATTAGCAACAAATTAGCAACAAATTCCTACATTACGTCTGATCAAATAAGTATAAGTTTCGTTAGGGTCCATGCTAGCTTGATATCAAGATAGCAGTGGTAGCTTTTTTCTAAACGGCTTGAGCAAAAAATCGAAATAGTGGTAACTAATTAGCAACAAATTAGCAACAAATTCTACATTACGTCTGATCATATAAGTATAAGTTTCGTTATGGTCCATGCTAGCTTGATATCATGATAGCAGTGACCGGTTTTTCTAAACGGCTGGAGCAACAAAATCGAAATAGTGGTAACTAATTAGCAACAAATTAGCAACAAATTCCTACATTACGTCTGATCAAATAATTATAAGTTTCGTGAGGGTCCATGCTAGCTTGATATCAAGATAGCAGTGGTAGCTTTTTTCTAAACGGCTTGAGCAAAAAATCGAAATAGTGGTAACTAATTAGCAAACAAATTAGCAACAAATTCCTACATTACGTCTGATCATATAAGTATAAGTTTCGTTATGGTCCATGCTAGCTTGATATCATGATAGCAGTGGTAGCTTTTTCTAAACGGCTGGAGCAAAAAATCGAAATAGTGGTAACTAATTGCAACAAATTGCAACAAATTCCTACATTACGTCTGATCAAATAAGTATAAGTTTCGTTAGGGTCCATGCTAGCTTGATATCAAGATAGCAGTGGCAGCTTTTTCTATAAACGGCTTGAGCAAAAATCGAAATAGTGGTAACTAATTAGCAACAAATTAGCAACAAATTCCTACATTACGTCTGATCAAATAAGTATAAGTTTCGTTAGGGTCCATGCTAGCTTGATATCAAGATAGCAGTAGTAGCTTTTCTAAACGGCTGGAGCAAAAATCGAAATAGTGGTAACTAATGAGCAACAAATTAGCAACAAATTCCTACATTACGTCTGATCATATAAGTATAAGTTTCGTTATGGTCCATGCTAGCTTGATATCATGATACATGATTTACCAGTTTTCTAAACGGCTGGAGCAACAAAATCGAAATAGTGGTAACTAATTAGCAACAAATTAGCAACAAATTCCTACATTACGTCTGATCAAATAATTATAAGTTTCGTGAGTGTCCATGCTAGCTTGATATCAAGATAGCAGTGAGCTTTTTCTAAGCGAGCAAAAATCGGAAATAGTGGTAACTAATGAGCAACAAATTAGCAACAATTTCCTACATTACGTCTGATCATATAAGTATAAGTTTCGTTATGGTCCATGCTAGCTTGATATCATGATAGCAGTGACCGGTTTTTATAAACGGCTGGAGCAACAAAAATCGAAATAGTGGTAACC
>NW_023592162.1:0-12694 GCF_014839805.1 Manduca sexta | reverse complement strand
GAAAGTGCTATTTCAAATATTTTCTTTGATGAATTTTGGGTTATTTTTGTATTGAACCCCGAAGTCAACACTGGGAGAAACGTGAGAATGGGTTATTGAATCTGCCGGTTTATCGACTGCAGGACCTGAAGGAAGCTTGGGAGGGGATATCTGGGGAAGGAAATAGGGGAAGAAGAAGGAGCCTTCTTGGGATTGGAGGAGGGAGAAGGCCAAGAAATATTCGTGAGCCCTCATAGGCCTCTATATGAGTTGCCAATCATGAGATATACACACTGAACTGTGTATCTAGGGCCGCGACAAATGTCTTTCAGTGATGAATCTAGATAAGTACGATGAGGCCTTATAGATTTAAAGTCTCTAAACTTGAATTTTAAATAAAGATTAAAAATAATAGAAGGTGTATAACTTTTACTAGTAATCTAGATAAACAATTATTCCAATATGACCTCTTGTGAATGGATTACTCAATATAATATATGTTACCGAACCAATATCGCTAAAGGTCTAGACAAGATTAGAAAATAACTTAGCGTTATGAATCTATGGCATGCGAGCTATTTAATATTTGCATCTGTTAACGTGTGTCGTGATTCCAATAATTCTGTATTAAATTTCTCCTAAGTTTCGGGTATTGAAATTATTCGAAGATTCTAGAATATGTAGCGTTTGAAACTTGGTGCAGAAGCTGTGAATTCATGTCGCGACTTTGTCTGGTTGACAAATTTTTTCTAGGTTTATTCCAAAACTATCAGTGCTGAAAAGCTAACTGGTATTTATCTTTTTGCCAAATCAGGTCAAGAAGAGGTTAAGGCACCCATATTTCGGCGAGCTTATGTCCGTTTCATAGTAATAAAATTTTACCTATTGTCACAATTTACAATTCTGGGTGAAATATTGTATGGTTTTCCGAATTGAAAGACAGGGTTTATGTTGTTTGACCTGTGAGTCAAACCCCAAGACCTCATGACTCGTGGGCTGCTTTTCTATTGCTTTGAATGACGAGACGAGATTGTCGTTCGCCTGATGGTATACGACCGCCCATAAACTGCAGAAACACCATCCAACACCTTGAATTACAAAGTATTGTTTGGTATTCCACTGCGCTCGCCATTCTGAGACGTGAGATGTTAAGTCTCATTATGTCCAGTAGATACACAAGCTACAATGTCCTTCAAACCGGAACACAACAGTGATTACACATTATTGCTTGGAGGCAGAAATAGACATTGCGATAATATCTACTCAGGGCAACTCTCACTTATGAGAGACCTACCATCAGCAACAATGCTTGCGACAATCAATGATTATGTCAAAATATAATACAATAAAAATAATTTTATAATTTGTCAAAACATCTAAAATACCATTATTATTAACCAGTAAAATATTATTAAGGCCCTTTCATTTAATAATTTAACGTGGAAGATGATTCGGTGTTCCGGGAAGCAATTTTCTTATTCATGAAACGGGGATTTTATTTCAGTTTACCTGAGACAAGGATAAAACAAATAGTTCCACAGAATTATCAAATTTCCTTTTAAAACAATTTGGATCTTGGCAAGAAATCTTAGAGGTATAAAGTACAGATCGATGTCAATCTAGATGAGTCAAGTAATTGGATTATTTTTTCTTTATTTCATATTGTATTGTTCTAATAGAGGAGTAAGTTACCACCGATGTTTTAATCATTTACACCGTCTATATACAAATTTGTCTCGGTATTTATATTTACAGTGTACAATAAAGTTTTAAATAAATACTAAAAATAATAAGTTACTCGCTTGATTGTAAATGCCACAGCTGCACATAAACAGTACCCACACATACCAAGAATTTACTATGAACCCGAGAAAACGTACGTAACAATACCACATTCCATAAGATGAGATTACTGCCTAACATGCTTATGCGTTACTAGCTATTGCCAGAGAAACCGCTCGCGTAATAAGTTTTTCGGGATAAATATATTCCGGTATAAAAAATAGTCTATAATTCCAGGAGTAATGTAGCTTCCTATTAGTGAAAAATATTTCATAATCTATTTAGTAGTTATTGATAACGCGTTCGAACAAACAAACTCTTCAGCTTTATTGATCATCATCACCAGCCTGTTGCAGTCCACTGCTGGACATAGGCCTCTCCCAAGGTACGCCACAGAGCCCTGTCTGCTGCTTTATGCATCCAGTCGTTGCCGGCCCTCTTCAGCTTTATAGTATAGATTAAAAAAAAATGGTAAATTTTTGCCCCTCAACACGTGATACACGCTTCGTAAGACTTGTTGACAAGATTACAAGACACCTCACTCTTCCACTTCATTCTTGTAGTTTTTCTAGCATCAGAACTTTACAGATACAGAAAAAGAAAATACTGATTTACATTATATCTCAGTCCTCTTCATTAGCTATATTTCTAGACCTATCACTAGTAATCCAATGAACCATGAACACATCCAGAAAATCTAAATCCACACAATTCAAACCCGTTATAACTGAATTCATTTGAAAATTGAAGTCAGCTGGACCAACAATGCGCGACAGATGGCGATCTTCTTATTATACCAGAAATACCGGCGCCTCATTACCATACATTAAAATTTAAAATTATTAAAACTCAAAGGAGATTTGGTGCTCGTGGTTTGACTGTTTTGGCAGATTTTAAATGGATTGCTTTCAAATGCTGAAGGTTTCTGTTTATGGGCGCTCGCGTTATGATCAGGCGAACGGCAAGCTTATCTCGTCATTCAAAGCAACTAAATGCTTTATTTAATATCTATATATTCCTTTAGCTGCTTCTTTGAATCAAGCACACGGCTGTCGTTAAAAGCAATGAATATGGATTCATAACTTTAATGATATCGCCAATAGGTATATCGAAGAACCTAAGTAAGTCCTTTAATTTTGTAAACAAAAATGATCAAAAGATCAATAGAGCTGGTAAGGATAATAATTTTTACTCTAAATCTATGAGCGCTGACGGACTTCTAACAAACCATGCAACTCACATAGCTGGTGTCTGAAACTTAATTTCCTCGGTCCGAGACCCGTACGTTACGATGTCAAATTAGATGGAGATTAGTTGAACAGGAACTAAGTTCGCATGAGGGACCGCAGCGGTCCGGGCGACACATCAGGGCATCCGCTCAACTTACTTCAATCCTTTGAATTCCACAATCGATTGTTTTGCGACTTGCGATACATTTATTTTAGTTATATAGGGTCATTTTGACATTGTGTTACTTAATGTGTCACAAATCTTTTTGAAAATAACACTTTACAATAAGTTACTCGGCCCGTAGATGTAAAATAAAAAAGTGTAAGTTTCGAACAAAATAAATATCAATAAAAATCATTTTAATTTTACGCGCCCTAATGCCACTACTATTACTCTAACAGAATTCGTCGCAGCGACATCACACTTTCAGTCAGAAATACACTCACGCACACGCCAACCTTTTTACACTAAACTACAAAATGATAAAAGATTCAGAAAATTAAAACTGGGATTTTTGGTGAAAATATCCGTCATTCATGGATGATTTTTGGCACAATGTTACCAGAGATGAAGACGAGTATGTGGTTTCATTTAATAACGCAATGTCAAAGTATAGGTATTACACCTTTGAATTCCAAAGTTCATTGTTTATAATTAATTAATCCATGATTTTATGTAGTCATATTTTACATGCTGACTTCATTTATATTTAAAACATTTGCACACAGTTTCACCCGCGTGAAAGAGTTTTCCGGGTTAAGGCGATACCTCAAGGTCCATTTTCATACATTTTGTTTCACCTTTAATCTGGGTAACTAAACAAGTATTGGCAAGTAAAGAATTTAAATTCACGTCTAGTTAGTGATTAGTTCTCGCAGTTGAAAGAAAAACGTAAAAATAATTAATAATCATGGATATTTCTGCCTTTAAAATTTCGTCATATTAAATTTTAAAGGCCGAAATATCCATATATATCGCCTTAAAGGTCCCGCTTCATTGATGCTCCGCTCCTATTAGTCATAGCGTGATGATATATAGTCTATAACCTACCTCGATGAATAGGCTATCCAACACTAAAACAAATTTCCAGTTGTAACAAGTGAGATTAGCGCGTTTAAGCAAACAAAGTCTTCACCTTTATATAATAATATAGATTATTTCATTCGGACATCCATATAAGTACTGCACATTTACTGATGGAATAAAATATAGTAAATTACATCTGCATAAAGTAGCTGTCCATTGTTCTAATTATTATTAAAAACGGTTCATTAGCTCTAGAATTATTTAGTTACAAACAAATCTTTCGACTTTATAATAATCACTAATTCTACTGTAAATTACATAAACTAATATTCATAGATAAATATGTACTAGGGATGATTACTAATTGAAACGCGTTACGCGTGTTATTTTCAATTACCTCTGGAACTTGGCTGTTATATTTTAGCTTTTGCTCGCGTCTCCGCCCGCGTTAAAAAAGTTTTTACGAGACAAAAGTCCCGTTTTATATGTACCCGGGATAGAAAACCTACAGCACTCAGAAGTAATGTAGCTTCCTAATAGCGAAAATCATTATAATCAACATCATCAGCTTTAGGATGTCTACAGCTGAATATGGGCCTCAAAGATTTCTAGATCGTTCTATTGGAAACGGCTCGCATCCAGCGATAATATAAAATCGGTAAAAAAGTTCCTACGATTATCAAACAAACTCTTTAGCATTATATATTAGTATAGATTTGATAGTATTAATATCAGCCCTGTATTATTAAATACAATAATACAAACATAGGAACAAATGTAAATACTATTCCAGTTGGGAATTTAGCAATATGCATCAGAGGCTTTGTGTGAGTTAACCATACAATTATAGACCATAAAAATATGTCGATAATAAGTAATTACCAACATTGTGTATTATAATTAGCGGCTGTCTGTTAAGTGTAGGTAGGTTGTAACAATTTTTTTTTCTCTTTATTTTCTTAGAGGGTTTTTCATTAATGAAAATGTCATCCCCATTATTGAATACAAAAATTAATATACAAAACTTACAAATCTACAAAACAAAAACACAAAGTTATGAAAATTAATGTTCCCGTAATCTTAAACCTAACAGTTGTAACAATAAAATATTATAATCAAGGGAAACCTTTGCAGAGGTAAATCGACTTTATTAAATGGTACAAAATTATAAAATGTTGACTTGCCAAAATATACATGACGTTGCAATGATCCTATTGAGTTGCACGCTACGGCATTTTTCTGTTTGGTTGTTTGGCTGAACCACAAAACTGATTTCGATGAAATTTGGTAGATAGACTGAGATCCTAGGAAGGATATATTATAGTTTTTATACTGGAAAAGTATATAGAGGGAGTTTTATACTGGCAAAACTAAACCACGCGATGCTGCGAACTAAAGGTAACAAAAAAATATATTCCACTCCAGAGAAACTCAGCTGCGTTAGTAACTTAGGTACTTATCCAATCGAAAAACTGGAACAACTCTTTGTCGAGAAACGGGAAACTTTGGATGCATAGACGCTACCAGAACAATTATTTTATTGCAGTTTCCTTCAATATTACTGGCAAATTTTGCTAGTGATGTTTAGTTTCATGGTGGGGCGAGCGTATCGTCATTACCGGCTATCATTTTGAGTATGAAATTAGCCTAATACTAAAGAGAAAAAGCCAATATCACTTCGCCTGTCCCGGGGTTGAACTCGAGACCTGACTGACCTGGACAACACGTACGCAACACAACTAAAATATAACCAAAGCAGTCTAAACAAAAAATTCCCTGAAAAAATTGCAAAATACTAATAAAAGCATGTTTTCGCAAATTCCAAAGGTCACGTTTACTAACATACAATTCTTTATGTAAATACGAAAGTTTGTAAGGCGTTTGTATGTTGTAAGTTACAGCATAAATAGCTCAACAGATTTGGATGATGTTTGCGACAGAGATAGATTATGTCCTAAATTAACATGACCTACTTTTCATTTTAGAAAAGTTTCCTACGATTTTTTTTACGAGCACGGACAAGTAATCTCACTGCACCTGATGGTAAGTTAAATGGGGTCCAATACAACATCGACTGATGAGAGATGAGATAACCCTAAATTAAATTATGCCGGCCTGTTGGAACCGGATATACATACACAGGCTGATTCCGGAACGCGACACACTTACGTGAGCCACTATGGTGAGTTTGTTTGATCCGGGCGGATATAAAAATATCCTGCCACCAGCTCTTTTACCACCAGGATAATGAGAAGGGTTTGATAGGCGCAGCCGCGAGCTACCTCCCTAGTAAGCAATATATTGTGATCTGGTTACGCCTTTTCCTCCTACTGATTTATAATAGATCGATAAATAAATTGCCTACTTCAGAATTAGAAGGGTCTGCCTACGAAGGTGTAAGATCGCACACTACTCACAAAATAGACTAAATTCTATTTAAAGTATTTTTTTATGAATAAGAATAAATATTGGATACTAAATCTGATGGACCACGATTTCTTATATAGGATGCTATACTACCTCTGAGTGCTATAAATTTTTATGCCGCGTAAATATTTCTCGAGAAAAGATTAATAAAGGTTCACTGTTCAATTAAATGACGAAACTAACAATATGTTTAGTTGTAATCGTAATAAACGAAAAGTAATTTTTAATTATAAAGCTTATCCACTAAGCTAACTTTATTATGTTAAATACTATTGTAATGATAATTCAAAATTTTCAAATCATCGGAATATCGTCATCAGTAACAAATAATATCTATGTAACGTTCAAGCAGAAATGAAAATATAAATATACCCGGGGAGTTCTCCATATCAATCAAGTTCTACGTACCGTGAATATATTTATACGAATGTTAGAACATCGAAAAAACTAGTTTCGAATTTTTTTGCGGTTTTTTGTTATTAATTTTTCTTCCGACGTTTTGAAGACTGCAGTGTTCATACGAGGCGGACGTGTGAGGCGTCCGAATTGCAAAGTTATAATATCTTCTAAGATTTTACAATTATAGAAATTTCAAAAAATATCATGAAGGCTGCAAGTTCGCCGAAACGTCGCGTCGGTAGAAAAATAAAATATAAAAAACTTTGATATAATCCTAAAACTAGTATAATTTCAATATAATAATCTGATGTTTAAAAGTGATGAGCGCCGTGGCTTGCAATTTTATATAAAGTTATAAATGTCTATCAGATGAACTTTATTTGCATTACTCTGTTTAAAACATCATGCATACCAAATTTATGAATTATATATTTTTTTAAAATAATTTGTACGAAAGCATCGATATTATATATTATACATATTGTAATATTACTGTTTGTAAAGTTCTCTAAAGTTTGGGTTCGAGTCCCGGGTCGGGCAAAGTGAAGATTTATTTGCTCGGTATCAGCCCGGAGTTTGTGCTCGATTTGACGATAGATTCGCAAATTATATCATGGGACGGAACACACATGGCCAAAAGCCTATGCACTCGTTACACCTGTGTCTACCCCTTCGGAGATAACAGCGTGGTGCGTGGTTGCTTTTGGTTATAAATTTGCCTTATTTTGGCAACGAATTAGCCAATAAAATAAAATAAAAAATAAAATACTTTATTTATCACGTAGGCGAACAAAGTTGCACTTATGATACGTCAAAACAAAGAATAAGAATAATTATTATTTCTATACAACTATTAAAATTACTTATATAACTATGGAGATTTTAAATTAGGGATAAAGTTTATACAAAAGACAAGGTACAAACCGAAGTAACCAGCTCGGACTGGCAAGTAGGGGGAAATAGAAGGGTAACGCGTCGCGATCCTCACCGGCGAGGACATGAGCCCTAACCTAGCTAACCTACCAGCCTTTCACTGGCTACCTAAGTGATGACTACCCGAAGAAGAAAGGCAGAAAGAAACTCCGGGCTTTCTTTTTGTCATCAATTGTTCAGTACTTCTTTTGTATTTTTTTCCAAGTCTTTCTTGTACATAGTCACAATAGTTATATAAGCTAATGCACGCACATCACCGTTAACATGGGATAAGATGAAATCCAATCGACTAAACCTGGAGCGGCATAAAATAAAATTAGCGATAGCAAATAAAAGAGAACATAGATTCATACTTAAATAACGGCGTACAGCGTGCATTCGCCTACATTTACAATCATAGTTTTCAATCATGAGAAAAGAAAAAAAAAAATTGTAATATTAAACAGGCAAACACAACATGATCGGGTGGTCGTCTTTCAAAAATTACATTTCATTAAGATATGATATGATTATGTCAAATTAGAACTATAGAAATGTCATTATTATAAAAAAAAGCATGTAAGACATGTAACAAAGACATTTTAGGCAGTTAATTAATTACTAATGTGTGCTAACATGGTGGGTCATTGTGTGCAGGACAAACTTTCCAAACCGTCTTATCATTAAGGTAATCAGATACAGTATAGTATCCTTTACACATTAATTCACGCTTAACATAACACTTGAACTTTTGTTCGGTCAAATTGGTAATTTCGAAGGGAAGTTTATTATAGAACTTAATGCTATTAACTAAGAAAGATTTATTGGTTTTACAGAGCCTATGATTAGGGACAACCAATTTATTTTTATTTCTGGTATTTAGACTATGCAAGTCACTGTTTTTAATAAAATTACTAAGGTTTTTACGTACGTACATTATATTACGAAAATCTAGTCCACCTACGCCGAATTTTTCGTAGGGCGCGCAGGAGGTTTAATAGGCTTAAAAAGCGTTGTGTCACAGGTGACACTTTTACATCTGCTTTTAATGAACTTAAAATTGCCAGGTCGCACTATAGAGCAGCAGTACAAAAATCGAAAGGTAATTTATTGCGTAAAATCGCCGCGCGGTTAGATAAGGAGGGCCCGTGGTCTCCTTTATACCAAGAGTTTAAAGCAAATAGACCAATTAATTTATCTTACATCGATAATATTAAATTTAATAATAGCTATACGACTGGTATTGAGGAGACTACGGAAGCACTGTTGCATTCACTTATACCCGATGATATTATTAATGACAACAATTATCACAACCAAATTAGAATGTGGGCCGCGGAATTGCCAAACTCTCCAGTCTCAAACCTTGCGACATTAGATGAATTTATTGCCATTGTTGCATCTCTGCCGTTAAACAAAGCCTCCGGCGAGGATAAAGTGTCTAACAAGATGATTAAAGAAGCGTGTAAATCAGCCGGAGATTCGTTACTATCTGTCTTTAACCGATGTATTGCTGAAGGTATATTTCCGCGAATATGGCGCTCCGGTTTCATTCGAATAATACCTAAAAGTGGCGACAAGGCTCCCGATGATCCCAAGTCATATAGACCTATTACGTTGTTACCATCTTTAGGTAAACTTCTAGAACGCCTCATTGTCCCTCGTCTGCTACCGGGCGGACCAGTATTTCACAAAAATCAATTCGGATTTACCATAGGTAGGTCGACTACAGACGCGGCAATATCGGTTAGAAGAACAGTAAGTATATCGGAACATAAATATGTACTCGGTATCTTCTTAGACATCTCCGGTGCCTTCGACAATGCTTGGTGGCCTATGATACTTCTTAAGTTAAAAATACGAGGCTGCTATAGGAATATATATTCCCTAATTTACTCATACTTCTCGTACGGAACATCCAAACTGAAACTCGGCCACCATGCCGTGTCGAAGTCGCTGAGTATGGGATGTCCACAAGGCTCAGTTGTAGGTCCTTATTTATGGAATTTGAGCTTCGATGATTTTCTTTCAATTCCCTTACCTGTAGGATGCACTTTAACCGGATATGCGGATGACGGCCTCTTACTAATAGAATCTAATAGTAGATCGGGGCTTGAAAGTTTGGCGAATACGTGTTTACAATTAATATCTGAATGGGGTGAAAGAAATCGCCTTACATTCGCACCTCACAAAACGTTCCAACTGCTTTTAAAAGGTATATTAAAATCACCGCCGCGAATAAAATTTAATAATATTGTTGTAAAAGGAAAGAATCGGTTTGTTATTTAGGTTTGATTTTAGAACGAAATTTTTCCTTTCTAGAGCATATAAAAAAACGTCGGGGAAAAATCAAAACGTAACTTTTACGCCTTGACAAGGATATCGACCTCTACGTGGGGACTGTCTTTCACTACGCTCAAAATCATCTATGGAGCGACTTACTTAGCTTGCATTACATACGGATCACCTGTATGGGCCGATAGGGCAACTATCGGTGCTGTGCGCAGGAAACTGCTCCAGAGTCAACGATTGGCGTTGATATTCTTGTGCAAGGCGTATAGAACTGTTAGTACAGAAGCTTTGCCTGTCCTCGCGGGTGTACTCCCTGTCGATTTGGAGGTACAGCGTCGCGCCGCTATGTATTACTCAACCAGAGAGGATATGGAAAAGTTTCTTACGTCTCGCGAGCTCTTAAGAATCGATAGACTATTTAAAACGCACACTGATGTACACAACGAGTTATTAAATGAATGGCAATGTAGGTGGGACTCGTCTTCGAAAGGGCGTCATTTATATAAATACTTTCCGTACGTTCGCGATCGCCTAATTAAAACTTGGCTAGAAATAGATTACTGTGTATCGCAATTTCTTACCGGCCATGGTAATTTTAAGGGTAAACTGTTCTCATTTAGGCTGGTTGATTCTCCTGCGTGCCCATGCTCTACACCTGGTTACGAGGTTGAACAATCTGCTCATCACGTACTTTGGGAGTGTGGTCTCTGGCATGAAGAGCGCAACATCATGTTAAACAGTATGCAAATAACATCTGGGGTTGTATACTACATGGACCTTGTTGAGACTAGACGGAATTTCCGTGCTTTCCGGCGTTTTGCCATGCCTATTGTAATCAAATCTAACAGCTCATGTGATAGGACCCTTTCATTTAATTTTATCCGTGGTGCTTTATAACTAGCTTATCTAGTTGTAAACGTCCCTATCCTTGAGGTTAAATCGCCTCCTTACATCATGATTTTGTCACCCGCATTGCTCTGGAGGGAAGTGGACAATTAATATTTCCAACTCCTCCCTATTTTTCTATTTGATTAATTTCGTTGCGGGATAATGACATATTAGTTTTCCCTGAGACTCGCCGAGCTTCACTGCTCGGTGTCACAAAATGCGTGCCACTGCTGATCCTGGCTTACAGGAGTTGTAGTGGTGGGTGTGAGGGCGGGAAAGTCTCTATATTCTGAAAAATATATTCGGCCGGCAAAGTCAGTATATTCACCTCCTTAAACATTTGCCTAAGGGAATCATGAGAGCGAAGATTGTAAATAGCTCTAATCGCTCGTTTCTGCAAGATAAAAATGGTCTGCAGATCTGCAGCAGAGCCCCACAGAAGAATACAATAGGACATAATGCTGTGGAAGTATGCAAAATACACTAGCCTTGCCGTAGCCACGTCAGTTAATTGTCTAATCTTCCTAATAGCAAATACGGCAGAGCTCAGTTTACTAGAATTTTTTTGAATATGGGGGCCCTATTGCAATTTACTATCGATTGAAACCCCGAGGAAGACCGTTGAGAGAACTAATTCTAATTTATCTCCATCTAAATCAATATTTAGTTCCTTTTTTTTATTCAGTAACGAAAATCTGACACATTTCGTTTTTGCGGCATTTAAAAGTAAATTATTAGAAGAGAACCAGTCAGAAATCAAACTAAGTACTTTATGTGGCTCACCGAGATTCTCATCCCTTCTATTTAACTTAAAAATTATCGTAGTGTCGTCAGCGAACAATACTACATCTGCCATATTATCAACCATGTAAGGCAGGTCATTTATGTAAACTAAGAATAGGAATGGACCCAATATGGAACCCTGGGGAACCCCAATTCTAACTGCGGACCCGGCAGAGGAGACATTGTCGATAAATACTTTTTGATTTCGACCTGATAAATATGAAGATATTAGTTTAAGTCCAATTCCTCTAATACCATAATAATGAAGCTTTAATAATGAAGTGGACAATGGACACGCATATACAAAATATTATCTACTTCACTCCAGTAGATAAGGTATACGTGAAACCATTATTTTACAATGTTTTAAAGTGAAGTCAACAGCCTCATTACAAAAACAGACGCGCTGCGATACTCTTTTGACAATTACACATGAATTTAATTAGCTCTGTATCCAGGGATGTATTTAGAAATAAGGTTGGGACCCTTTTTCGTCAAACGTCACATAGAAATAAGGTTGGGACTCTTTTTCGTAGTTCAGTGATGCAGACGTCACAAAAAATTGAGGCAGGAGATCGTCTCACTCAGTTTTTCTTTCGTCTATTCATGGTGAGTGCTTTTCGTCTGTATTATGGTGAGTGGTCTCAAGAATTGTTGAATTTTATCCCATCCTCACCTTTCCGTTCCAGAGCCACACGTGCTTGCTTGCGGGACCACAGCTTGGTGGTGTCTTTCAACTCGGCGCGAACTAAAAGGATAGGAAACTCATACCTGTGCCGTACGATCAGGCTGTGAAATGGTTTGCCAGCATGCGTGTTCTCTCCTTCCTAGAACTTGGGGTCCTTCAAGTGGAGCGTGAAGAAGCAATTATGCAGGCCGGCATGACTGTGCCAACTGTCCGGGGATGCTTGTATTTTTGGGCGGTCGGTAGTTTTTATGAACTTCACTTCGCTTAACTTCAGGTGCAGTGAAGCCA
>NW_023592161.1:0-30190 GCF_014839805.1 Manduca sexta | reverse complement strand
GCCGCCATGATGAAGGCCGCTTCGGACAGGTTCGTCTGGAAATCTTTGGGGAAGGCCGATGTTCAACAATGGACTTTATGTGACTGATGATGATAATGATGACGATGAACGCCATAGTAAATGTAATTCTGAACGTTTAATAAATTGAGAATTTCTAGACCTTCAACAAATCGTATCATTCATCTAAACGTCAGGATCGTTTACAGTTAATCTCCAGTTCATAATAGAATACAATTCTACGAAGTCGTTTATGAATCGACGCATGAAACGAACGGTAACAATAATCAGCGCGGTCTGCGGCCTTCTCTCTACGGATAGCGAACAGGATTTATTGCTGAATCATTTTAAATATAAAACAAGCAAGTATAATATAGCGTATCAAGAATTACAATTAATAAAGTTGAGTCTATAAATTGATCTATATATTTCATTTACCAGATGGGGCTAGAACCAAAGATTATATTTTCTTTTATTCAGCTTCTAACCAAGTCTAATTAAATGATGCAAAATGAATAGTGGATATTTAAATATAGATCATCATGCGACGTAATAATATTATGTAGCTAATGTTTAAAAGTTAAGCGCAAAAAATAAATTATTTTGTAATTAGAGCTTACTGTTAATATTTTTATGAACAGTCGTAACCTCTCGCTTAAGGAAGAGGGAAGGAGATTTATGTGTCGTCCTTCAGTTGCGTTCCTACTTGTTAATATTATGTGAAAGTTTGTGCAAGTGTTCAGGTGTCTATTAGAAGTAAACACAAACGGTTAAATAGATTTAACACGCAATGGACTAAATGCTCAAACGTAAGGGGATTTTATTCGGAATAAATATACGACGTAACTTTTACTTAGCAAAATGACTTTCACGCGAACAAAATCTAGTAAAAAAGAAATATCACTACAAATCATTATTAGAGCACATATAAAGCCGACTCTACAGATCTCATCCACACAGCGGCAATCAAAGTCGTGGTCACCTCCTGGCATGCCGAGGACACGGCGCCAGCGGAGCGCGAGGCCCGCAGGCGAGCGTGAAATGCGCCCTATCAGAAAGCCATTTGCGGCGGCGCGCGATCGACCGTGCCCTACATTATGTACCACTGTTATTTATTTAAGCTATTACGGGGTTACTCTTGGAGAGCTGACTGTGTTTAGTTTTAGTAAGAGTTATGTGCTTCATCATTTAATTTTATAATAGTTTCTTTTCGTATGTGCTAGGTACAATCAAAGGTAAAAATAAGGTTTTACTTTATCAGGGAAAATTTGAGCGGACTCATC
Source organism: Manduca sexta (assembly GCF_014839805.1). Taxonomy (NCBI): domain Eukaryota; kingdom Metazoa; phylum Arthropoda; class Insecta; order Lepidoptera; family Sphingidae; genus Manduca; species Manduca sexta. The sequence goes on along the minus strand of NW_023592161.1, from coordinate 28,910 downwards.
ATCCCTTAACTGTAGTATATTTTAAAATCTGAATATAAAATTCCTGGCTTGTAATTCCCTGCCCAAGGGGTTTAGCCATTAACACTATAAATTCGATTAGCTTCAGCATTAATTATGAATTTATTGAAGAGATGATGAGATGATTGGAAGTCTATATTCAGTGCCTTCAAATTTTGTCGACAAGCTGCCCTGTCACACAAATGAATTGAGTTTAGTAGAGTGGTTGGGCCCGCTTATCGCCGCGTTGTCGTCTAAAGAGGGGAGGGTGGGAGTGACGGCGAGTCATCGGGAACATGACTGCGACTAAAAATATGTATTATAATATGATAACGACTAAGTAAAGACAGAAACTGTTGCTTGTTTGATGATTAATATTAGCCATCTGTAAACAGTAAAAAGTCGGGGCGTTAAATCATAAAATACTACATATCGATTCAGTGTATTTATCACTCCGAGCAATAAGATTATAATCCCTAGTAATTAATGAGATAAACGTTCTTCAAACTGGAACGGCTGAATTGGGTTCTTGCCAGCAGAAGTTCGTAAAGCGGTGATACACCCTGATAAATCTACCCGTATCTACTTACAATTCATGTTTATAGTATCTTTGAGCCTCTGACAAACCAGGTTCACTGAAGTTGCAGTAATGAATACAGAGCCTTATCGTCGGCATTTTTAGTATATTTGAGCCTCTATCGGTTCATAAACGTTGCAATGACGAGTGAAGAGCCTTATCGAAGGTATTATCGGGATGCTCTCGCCATCTCCCGCTGTCACTCCCGCCCCGCCCTGCTCGCTTCATTCGAGAAATCAGCTTAAACGCTTTCTGCCCGTGACGCTTGTCTAATGGAGCGAAATTGATAGAAAGCATAATATAACGAAATTTGTTATGAAAAGAAATATTACGCAAAATCCTTTTTCAGAAATCCTTACTCATTGAGACAATTTCTTTAGATTCCGCTTAAAATTAATTTAGCTTGTAAAATATAAAGAACTGGCTACGTCAAGTTAGGGTTTGTACACAGATCTGAAAAGTCCAGATGAGCGACGTGGTTTATAAGGACTTTATTAATTGATTCTCCGGGCACCGTATTTATACATATGAAACAGTAAACAGTAGAAACAGCTTTCTATACAGGTGTCGTTGTAGTCTTTATAATTATTTGAGAAATTATAAGCAATGACTAGGATCCCAACTACCACGTGAACTGACTCGCTGGTATAGCTAGTATAACTAGTATAATATACCACTGATATTTTTGACAGCGCACTGTGACCAAAGCCTTACGTGACGATGGATAACTCAACGAACTGAAAACAAAACGAGTTTCATTTGTTAATCCATTAAGAATTTTCCAAAGTGACTGACGAAAAAAGGGATACCTACGCTAAGAGGTATCAAGCGCTCTGAGTGAAATGGCTTTGAAATAGATTAATATGTAAATGGCGGCGCGGTATCCTGCCCGGGACTGCCACTGCATTTTTAATTGATTCTCTATTGGCAATAACTCTTACAATAGCCAGCTAAAGGGAAACGCAGAATAAAGATTCTGTAAGACTTGTTTGGTGAAACGGATTAAAAGAAGATCGTCCAACAAAGGAGTTTATTTTACACACAATACACGATACAATATATATTGGTAGGTAGGTACGGCGTTCCGTTCCAGGCGAGTTCGTGACGCGTGATGCGAAACGAAGCTACACCGGGAAGCGGAATAGTCCGGTCGCGGTGTGGGAGCGGGAGCGTCCCAGCTAGCGGTAGCCTCCTTTCCAGTACTGGATACGGCGGCGCGTTTGACTGCTCCGGCCCGTGTTTGCCGTTTTATAGGGGCGGTCATCGTTGTGTGCGTGCGCAGCGACTGGGGAGGCGTATAATATTGCGACTGCACACTCTCGCCGCGCAGTGGTGTTACATTCTCCCCTCTGGATACGAAGACGTCCCGACGAGTAGACAGCGAATTATGTTCTGCTGTGTGTTTCTCCGTGGCCGCCCTCGTCCGCGCGCTTGCTGCGAGGTTGTGGCAGGAGCACTAGGCCAGGCGGTCGCCCCCGTTTTTTCAATGGGCGCACTGCTGGTGGAAGCTGGCTAATACTACCTTGGTATGGACTCAAGGCAGACGTGTGATACACGCCCAGCGGTTGGTCTGGTGTGTTGGGATCTGAAATAATATAAGAAGAGATGCCATTCGGCTTTAGGATTAGATATGGCCCATCACGTCGAGGGGCAGAATTTTGCACTGATCCCTCGAGAAGCATTGCTGATTGGGTGAGATGTCACTAGGACGAAATCACCAGGTGAGTAGCCGGGGTCCTTCCGTCGGCGTCTGTCAGCAGTATCTTTCCTTAGCTCCTCTTTGTTTTCTCTGACTTCACGAGCTCTATTCAGAGTATCGGCGAGCAGTAGTAACTTTGGTGTTATTTCAGACACAAAATTTTCAGACAATATGATCTGCCGTAGATCATGAGCATTGTCATCTGGTGTGCGAAGTTCCCGAGCAAACGTTAAGTAGGCTGGACTGTAACCCGTGGTGAGACAACTCGCAGTGTTCATTGCAAATCTTATGCTGGGTAATTTGTCATCCCAGCTCCTGTGGTCGTCTTCTACTAGAATAGCCAACTGCGTCTTCATATCTCTGTTCTTCCTTTCTACTGGGTTTGCCGCTGGGTGGTACACTGGTGTGAAGGTGTGCTTGATGCGAAGGCAATAGGTTAATTGCTGCATGACCGCACTCACGAATTGTGGCCCATTGTCGCTAATCAATCGTCTGGATACTCCATATCGAAGAAAAACTTCATTTAGTAAGAATTTCGCACAGTTCTCTGCACTGGCTTCTTTCATAGCAAATAATTCGATCCATCCGTAGCAATGTCTTCAATGATTAATATCCATGTGTTACCATTAGCAGTGGTCGGCAAGGGTCCAAATAAGTCAAAGGCCACAGTCTCAAATCGCTGGTTTACTGGTGTTGTTTGTAATAACCCAGCTGGTTTCATATTGGATGGTTTATATCGCTGACACGAAATGCAATTCTTCACATAAGCTTCAATGTATTTTCTCATCCCCTTCCAGTAATATCGCCTCGAAATGCGCTGATATGTTTTATCTGCACCGTAATGTCCAGCTAATGGGTCGTCATGATACACAGAAAGTACATTTGCCCATTCATGCTGCGGGACTACGAGTTGAGCATCATCAGTATCGTTGTGAGGCTGATATCGATAAAGCAATCCATTGTTCATAATGTATCCTTTGTTGCTCCAATACACGGCATTCTCCGTACGTTCAGGGTCTTCTAAGGCAGTCACTATATTGGATATGTGTTCATCTTTAAATTGTTCTGTCCTTATTTCTGAAGGAGATCTCTGTGGCATACTGACAGCGACACTGCACACTCCACAGTTCTTCTGGTCATCGTTGTTGCAGATTGGTCTTGATAATGTATCTGCAACCACATTCGTTCTACCGGGTGTGTACTTGATAGTAATATCATAGGCTTGTATCTGTAGAGCCCATCTTGCTATTCGCCCTGTAGGAGATCGTAGCGACATTAACCATTTTAATGCTTGGTGGTCAGTGATAACCGTCACTGGTAGGCCTTCAATGTATCCTCGGAATTTTGATATAGCCCATACAACTGCAAGGGCCTCTCTTTCCGTCGTGGAGTAATTTCGCTCTGCAGGGGTCATAAGCCTACTAGCATATTCGACGGGGTGCTCATCTTCTCCCTCCCCCTGCACTAGAACTGCTCCAAGTGCGTAATTACTTGCATCACTTTTTATGACGTAGGGTTTCGTCTCATCAGCTTGCCGGAGTACAGGTGCAGTCGTGAGACGAGTCTTCAGTTCCTGAAAAGCGTTTTCCTGTTCTGCAGACCAGGTCCACTGCTGATTCTTCCTTGTAAGGCGTGAAAGTGGTTCGCTTATTTTAGCGAAACTTGGTATAAAGCGTCTGTACCAAGAGCACGTCTGTAGAAACGTCATCAAGTGCTTTAGATTCTTTGGAGTTGGAGAGTCAAGTATTGCTGTTATCTTTTCAGGGTCTACTTTCAGTCCGTCTGGGGTAATGACGTGGCCCAAATACTTAATCGTTGAACAACAAAATCGACACTTACTAAAGTTTACTCGAAGATTACTCTGGTTCAGCTTCATTAAGACCTTGTCCAAGTCTTCTAGATGATCCTCATATGTGACTGAGAAAATGATTAGGTCATCTAGATAGGCCAACATCTTCACATTTTCAAGGCTAACTCTTATTTTATCTATGAGGCGTTGGAACGTAGATGGTGCATTTCGAAGACCAAATGGCATCCGTTTGAAGCGGAATATTCCAAATGGCGTAATGAAAGCAGTTTTGTCTTGATCTTCCGTCTTTACTTTAACCTGCCAATATCCTGCACGTAAATCCAACGTAGACATATATGGCGTAGGTTTGGCAGCGTGTAGCAAGTCATCAATGCGTGGTAACGGGTATATGTCGGGTACCGTTACCGCATTAAGTTTACGGTAGTCAATGCAGACTCGTACTGTTCCATCTTTCTTCGGTACCATGATGACAGGTGCAGACCAGGGGGAGATGCAAGGTTCAATAACCCCACTGTCTAACATCTTCTCTATTTCTTGCTTAAGCAGTGTCAACCGAGGAGGGGGTAATCTGTATGGAGGTACTGAGATGGGGTTGCTGTCTCCTGAGTCTATACAGTGCTCCGCAAGAGGTGTCGGCTGGACACTCTTTCCGAACACTTCTTGATTCTTCCATAATACTTCCATCAGCTGGGCTTTCTGATTAGCATCAAGTGTGTCAACTGTTAATTCCTCAATTGCGATAGAATTTATTTCCACGTCTTCATTAGTATTAGAGTGTAAACTTGGGAACAGCATGATCGAATGTGGTGACAATTCACACGTCGCACCGTGTAGTTGCATTTGGGCATCTCTATACATAAAATCTACATGTGGTGAATAGCCATCAAACAGATATCTTGTTCGTTTGGCCGGAGGTGATGGCGAATCTATAGGGACCAGACGATAGGGCATTGTGTTGCAGGCACTGGTCTCCGGTAACCCTGGTTCCATTGACTTCACATTACTATTTAGTTGTAGATCTACTGCAGCACATGCACTGGATTGTGGTAACATCGGTTCCAATGTTACTGTCTCTGACATCCTGATTCGCGTCCTGTCTTCTGGTGGAGTGATCAACAGGGGGGAAACGAATTCCGGAAGTGTGACATCTTTCAGCATTGTCCGCAGGACAGGGTCGTAATTACCAGGAGTAGTCCCTACCTGGGCCATCGATATCTCCTCGGAACCTTCGTCTTGCAAGTCGAAGATATCTTCTGGATAGTCCACGAAATGCCAGGTCTTCTGAGGAATATCCAGCACAATCCTTGCGTCCTGGATGAATCCAATACCCAACAGTGTGCGTGATTCTCTGCATTCAGGGAACACAATGAAAGTTGTCTGAACTACGCGATAACTAATGCTGACGGGTGCGCGCACTGTCAGTACTTCTCTCTGCGTCTTTACGCCATCAGCCAACGTCACCGTGATTTCCTGTTTTCCAAAGGAAATCCCATTCTCCTCAGACACTTATAGAGGCCGTAGGAAGCGACACTTGTTTTTGCACAGGTGTCTATATAGGCAGTTCCCTCTATCCTGCCTATACCTATGCCTATTGTTGGCCTAGGACGCACGTCGGCTTGAATGTTCAAAGAACAGAAGCTTATTTCTGCCTTTTCTGTCTTCGAAGGAAGCTTGGAACATTTAGTGCATTTTGATCTGACCACCCCGGGGGTACCACAACCATAGCACGCAAATCTCGGCTGTGAAGGCGATGGTGCTTGTGTCCCCGTAGCAGCTTTTGCAGGAGCAAATTTACTGACCAAAGCTTCACTACAGGCCGCGTCCTTCTTCTGCTTCTTCAGGCAATTCTCGATCGAATGTCCTGGCAAACGACAGAAGTTGCATCTTTTCTTTTTAACGCTAGTTGTTGCGTTTTCGGAAGTTCCATTTTCTGGAAGCTTCTTCTCTGTTAGAAGCTGTTCAACTCCTCTAGCGGCTTTCAGCAAGGCATCGAAAGTTCCCACTGTTTCTCTTGGCATTTTGACCTAATCTTATACCTCAACTGACCATATACCATATCTATCTGTTGAGCCTCGGTATGGGATTCGGGCAATTGCGCAAACAGTGCTCTTTTTGGCCACGAATACTTCTGTTAGCTCGTCTTCGGACTGTTTAATACCAACGATGTTCTGGTACAACTGGTATGCTGGTCTCTTAGGGGCAAATGCGTGTCGAACACGTGATTCGAAGTCACTCCATGACTTCACTTCTTTTTTAACACCATTCCACCAAGTAGCAGCTTCTTCTTTAGAATAAGTGGAATACTCTTAATGGCATCTTCATCGGATATCTGTTCAACAGATTTGAACACTGAAGTCGCCGCAAGGAAAGATTCCACCGTTTCAGTATCTCGCACGCCATTATATGACAGTTTACAGGTCGCAAAAGAACCTCGCCGCTGCTGGGTGCTGATGACGGATAAAAGCTTTTCGAATTGGTCAACCGACAGGTTCATATCTCCAGGTTCTTTTTTTATCCTGCTGGTTGTTCGTCCTTTAGGGCTTTTCCGGGTCTTTATATTAAGTGCCAGTTTGTATACTTTCGGGCTTAACGTTGGGCGTCAGAATGTAAGACTTGTTTGGTGAAACGGATTAAAAGAAGATCGTCCAACAAAGGAGTTTATTTTACACACAATACACGATACAATATATTAGTGGTAGGTACGGCGTTCCGTTCCAGGCGAGTTCGTGACGCGTGATGCGAAACGAAGCTACACCCGGGAAGCGGAATAGTCCGGTCGCGGTGTGGGGAGCGGGGAGCGTCCCAGCTAGCGGTAGCCTCCTTTCCAGTACTGGATACGGCGGCGCGCTAGCGTTAACTGACTGCTCCGGCCCGTGTTTGCCGTTTTTATAGGGGCGGTCATCGTTGTGTGCGTGCGCAGCGACTGGGGAGGCGTATAATATTGCGACTGCACACTCTCGCCGCGCAGTGGTGTTACAATTCTATAAAAATAGTTTGAATAGAAAACAGTATACTTATTACAAGTAGTGCAACATATAAATAGCGGCGATAGCGTAGTTGTGTGTGGAACTGAATGCCGCGACGAATATCCGCAGGTTCAAATACCAAGGGCACACACCTCTGACTTTTCTAAATTTATGTGTGTATTATTTGTGAATTATCGCTTGCTTCAACGGTGAAGGTAAACATCGTGAGGAAATCTGCATACCTGAAACTCCTTTATAGGAATTTTGAGAGGGTGTGAAGTCTACCAATCCGCACTAGGCCAGCGAGGTGGACCAAGGTCTAATCTCTTTCAGTACTAGAGAAGGCCCGTGCCCAGCAGTGGGACAGTATATAATACAGGGCTGATATTACTACTAAAATATAAAATCGATGTTCAAAAGTGAGCGTTGTAGTAGAAGGAAGAGCTAACTGTGAAAGGAGATTTATTATCTCAATATTTTTCTTTCTGTTCTGTATGTTGGCAGACCAAAACCGTAGTTTATATCAACGATACTAGTTGTTTTCCATTGTGGTGTATGATAGGTTTTTTTATACGTGCACGGCAAAGTGACCCCACCTGATGGTGAGTAGAGTAAGGCTCATAGAATGTCGATTGATGAGAGATGATCACCCCTCGTCAGTCGACACAATTATGCTGGCCTGTTTTGAGTAAACTGATATCGAAAGCACGTGCATTTATGATAAACATAGAGACTGAATAAAGTTATTATGAAAATCAGACAATAACCGCAAGTCCACTAGTAGAATTATTTACAGTTTATTATGTCGGAGGAAATCTAATAGAAAGTGCACGTATGACTGTATTACTGGGTTATGAGATTAGCATTGCTTTTACAGTGCTAATGTTCTCATACACTTTGATTAACATAGTACATTCAAATCAGCTCAATATAGAACAGCGAGAGGTAAAAACTCATAAAAGAAACCCACTATTCATATAAAATTATTTATTATTTTTTTCACCCGTCATAAGCACGTGTCTACATACTCAAAAATACGAAATATGTCAGCATAATTTCAATGGAAATGCTTCGAGATAATACAGGAATTTGCAGCTGAAACAAGCTGCTAGTTTTAGGACAATCTAGACGTTGCTAATTCGACTAACCACTGAACAAGAATTCCAAATCTAGGTTCGCATTTCGTAAGCAACGAAGTCAGGGAACTTGTATTAGGCGTCACTGTACACGTTCCATTAGCTGGAGTTTGTTGAATAACGCGCTGTAATCTAAATGTGGTACGTGCCACATTGGTACAGTGTTCCATTGGAGCGAATCGACTCGAAGTGGAGAGAAATGTGCGGTGTACCTATTGTAGCAATATCTACTCAGTTGTCTTGAATGTAACCATAGAATTGACCGTATTCTTTACATGATTAATAATAAATGCACAGGGCTAGATTCCTGGAAGAAAAGGGTTTGGTCTTCTTTGTCTTTATTTAGTAAACACAAGAAGGTTATCCAACAATCTACCCTCCACCGATCTACTACTCACCAAGCTTCTTTTCGTCCCCGACGTGACACCGGTATTTGCGAGTCACATTGCGATGCAAACTCACAGCTACAAGTCATGGTCGGGCAAATACCTCGACATTTTATCAAGATGTCGCTCACCTTAGCACTCTTATATAACAACATATTTCCAGAGACTGTAGGAAACGTAACAAAAGTAGTCCGTGCTTCCCCGCACGGCTATTGGATCAAAAGATTTGTGCCAATTTGTAAGCATGTGTACACAACGCAGCTCAAAGGAAGGGATTGGTTTGTGCGTCACTTTCGCTCTTTGTTGCAGACTTTATGGGCTTTTTGTTTTGGGTAGGCATTGACTGTTTGAGGAAACTGAAAATCGAAGTTTATTTATGTAAGTCAAAAGTGATTTAGAAAATACTGCGTAGCTCCGCGACGTTTTTGGCACGGCAAAGTGACCTTAATGGCGGCTGGCGTGGAACGCGACACTCTTAAATGGGCCACCATGGTTTTACTCTTTGTGTATAGTGGTCGCTAACCTGACGGATATAAATATCCTACCATCAGCGAAACCCCAACGCTCTCTTTATCTTGAGAGATCAAGTGTTCAATCCATAGGTTGTAAGCAGCGCAATTTCCAATTCTAGGCAGAGTTTTATATTTATTTGGTAAGGTTTTGTAATACTAGACGATGTTTACCAAAACAAGGCAATGTAGCCTAAAGCCAAGAGACGAGTATACTGCTTAGTAATAGGTACAAATTTTAATGTGAGGCAAACTATCAAATGTCAGGAAAACACTCAAAATTGTTAGGGCTCTTTATAATAATCGAAACAGTTTAGAGTCAGGATATACCCACTACACCAACAATACTGAATTCTTTCTATATTAAAATCGGTGCCGGCAATATCGGTAGTCAACGTTCAACCTAACGCATATTTTGCCCTGAATCATATTTTTGATGAAATTGAAACGCTATCGATGATCGTAATGAGATTTTAAAACGAAATTCATCGGAATGCTTTCGTATGCCCGAGGATATCGGTTTAATACTTTATAGTGGCGTGTAATATGGAAAATATTTATGAAATCTTGCTAAGAAGTGAAGAATATATTCGATATACCAAAACTTATAAAGGATATCCGCTAGCATAGTATTTTTTTATTTTCAGTTTTGCCTTAGTGGGCAATGGAGCAAGCGGTCTGCCTGATGATAAGCAGCATCTGCTGCCCATGGACTATAGCAATGCCAAAGGCACAGCCAAGCCGTTGCATACCGAGTTACTGTAAGTGTTAATAATTTTAATTAATCAAAACTTATATAAGTAAATAAGTATATAAATAAATCTGTAAGAAGGTACTTGGACCATGTCGTTGGACTACAATTAATCTCCAATATTGAACCAGAGAAATAAACCAAAATTCTCCGGACTCACGCTATATAAATTACCTAGTCTTGCCATAAATATTGTAATAAAGAAAAAAGAAAATTGTTAACTGCAAATAACATTTATTACTTTTACAGTGTGTCAGTTTAATACATAAATATAAAACAATTAAAAATATAAAAAGCTTATTCGAAGTGGTCTCCATTGGCTGCAATACAGTCCTTTAAACGATGAGGCCAGTTATCAATAGAAGCACGCACTCTTTCCATGGGAAAATTCTTCACTGCCAATCGTATAGATTGTTTTAGGGACTCAAAATTATCATGGCGTTTAGAGCAAGCTGTACTCTCTAAAACTGACCACAAATCATAATCCAGCGGATTAAGATCGGGACTAGACGACGGCCAGTCTTCAGCTCTGATGAAGTCCGAAACGTTCGATTCCAACCAAGACTGCGTGGACCGAGCTTTATGACCCGGCGCCGAGTCTTGCTGGAAGGACCATACTTGGTTATTGAACATGGTGATGTTAAGGGGCTTAACTACCTTCTCAAGAATGGTATCTTGATACACTTGTGCCGATGTTTTGATACCTTTTTCACAAAAATATGGCTCAGTCACTCCTTCATAGCTAACACCCCACCAAACCATCACTGAAGTCGGATAATGTCCACGTTGCACTCTGTCGACTAATTGGGAAGCTTCCTTAGAGCTTTGAGCATAAATACGGTCATTTTGTTTGTTAAAATGTTGCTCAATTGTAAAATTTTTCTCATCCGTAAACAAAATTTTTCTGTGACCTCCCTTTGCGTACCGCTTCAGTAGTTGTTTCGATTTTACCACCCTATTCTTCTTTAAATTATCAGTTAAGAAATGGCCAGTGCGTCTCTTATAGGCTGCAAGTCCTAAGTCATCTTTTAAAATACGCGACATGGTTCTAGGTGCTATCTTCATTTCCCGAGATAAAATCTTTTGCTTTCGGACAGGATTTCTTCGAATTCTTTCCCTTACTGCTTTGACCACCTTTTTCGTACGAACACTACGTGGACGGCCAGATCTTTTCTGTCACAAACAGAGGAGGTCTCATTGTACCTATTAATAGCCCGGTACACAAACATTTTACTAATACCAAGTGTATGGAGAGTTTTAAAATTGCATTTGGCTCCATACCTACTTTGTGTAATGCTATCACAGCGATTCGGTTCTCTTTATCACCCCACACCATTTTAATATCGCAAAATATTTTACAATGTATTGGCGCCAAAATGAGAAAACACAATGAACAATCGTATAAAAATGACAGATTCGAAATTCAAATGTAATATTTTTTTATAATTAAGTGTAACAGTATTTATGGCCAGACTAAGTATACAGCACTCAAACAAAAACACCACTCAGCCATCTCTTGAATATATACGTAAAATTAATATTTACATACACCATTAAACACCATCCACACAGGACAATACAATTAATCCACAAACGCATTCTAAACATTGTACACGATCGAGACAATTTACATACGTTCATCATTGAGAACACAAAGAGACAAAACACACGCTGTAACATTTAATTTGAGCGGCGTTCATCGTGTAGAAGTGCTGGGCCGGGTTAATGTAAACAAGGACTGGTAATGCACTGACAGTGTACAATCATCACATTTGATTACGTTAATTTAAAATAAATTAAGCAAAGCCATGTTTATTTATCGTGAATAAAACCGCTTCACTTGGTCATATTGGTTAAGAATAATACAGAAATGTATTTGCTCTATCATTTCGCAAGCACAGGAAATTTCTCAGATAAGCAAGACTCTCTTTCTTTCTTCTAAACCGTATTACTTACTATCTATGATGGCTACACACCCACAAAATTGTTTCTTTTATAAGTGTTTGGACATACGACTAGGCAAAAATACTACTACTACACAAGGGGTGACCTTTTGTTTCTGCAGAAAAAGTTTCTTATGACTACCGCCCAATCGAGAGGGCTGTCTGAGCTGTTATGTTGGGTTCATCGTACCTCACGACCCGGCATTGAGCCAGAAAGATAGTAAATATGAGGAGTCCGTCGGGTCGAGTTCCTAACGCTATATACATCCTACGCACGGCATACCAACTAAAACTCCGCTATCTTCGACGCATTAGGGACGGCTGCGGGCTTCCTCCGACAGAAGGGTCTAAGTTGTTAGTCACAACTGCCCCTGCGCTATGGGGCCAAGAGCGGCCCGTCTCCTGTTGTTCTCCTGAGGGAGCTGAAAGGCCTCCATGCACCAAAACACCGTGTGATCTATATAAAAATACGTGCAACAAATTTTCTCATACCTGACCGCGCACGGACGTTGCACGTGTGTGAGTGAACATTCAATTGTGTCACACATACACACATAAGCCTCTAAACTAACACAGGCTAGGCTTTCCAAATATTTGCTCGAATACCGGAGACGCATCGTCTCACACAAGCCACTGCTTTCTGACAGATCCCGTGTTATTGGAATAAAGATTTTGAAACGATAAAATGCTTTTAAACTTAACATGAAACATAACACATTTTAAATGTTGTGGACAAACTTCGTACGCATTAATATTTTAAATTCAAGCAAAACATTTATAATTTTTTCATAAACCATTTTCTACAAATTAGACCGTATTGTTGATCTCAAAGAGTAAATTATGATAAGCGAATAGTTATTTGTTACGCCTTCCATTACTATTTCATAATCAAAATCTCAAAAAATCGAATTGAAAATCTTTCTTGGCCTGATTCTTCAACAATATAGTACGTAATATTCGCATTATACAACCATTGTTGATAATTCGACCTTGTTTAATTCAAAGCTATTTTAATAAAGAACAAATAGTTACTGTTGCGTGTTTATATAAAGGGTAGAATTACAGGTCAAATAAGTCGGGTTATACAGTCGCGAGCGGCTTCGGGTCGCGACTCGCATGCTCCTTTGTACTTTTCACTGAATTATAGTTTCAATGTTTTCAGTGACTAGGTTTCATTTACAGTTTTCGTTGTGGAAACTCAGCTTAAGGCTTTAGTCAACCTCTCACCTTTGTAACAAAAGATGATATAAATAAGAAAATAACACACTGTTACGCTCTCGGCTAACCACTGAATCAATTTTGATGGAATTTAGTAAGAATCGAAACTCAATTAACGACATCAGCTACATTTTTTTAAATATTTGACCCAAAACGTAATATTCCGTCCGGGCGAAGCTATGACAAAAAAATAGTTAATTCTAAATTATATTGTTCCAGTAGTCCAATTGCAATATTATAACAAATCCTTCTTCCGTCAAAAAACATTTAATCGATGATATAAAATAAAATCGTGTATTTGACGGCTTCGAATATACTCATCCTTTGTCGTCAACAGCGGACCCAATAAATCTTTTATCAAATTCCATTCCGAGTGAGTGCATGCTGCGGAGCGCTCCGATGTGTCGCGTCTGCAATTTAGCGACCGGCTTACAGTAGAGATGGGACCGTTTTTTATCTATAATTTTTCTTTTCTTTTATTTTTAGATCAACAACTTAACTTCAATTCTCGCACGATGAAAGGGATTAATTTTATTTTAAAGATGACTATTCTCTGAAAGAGGCATCTAAATTTGTTGGCTTTGTATTTGCAAACTTTGTATCTACCAGCTGATGTCAAGCAGTTATCTCCGCCCACAACCCACACAGCCAGAGTGGCAAGTAGGTGATACTGTTTAAGGAAAAGGAATAGTAATTTGAAAGAGGAGATAAATGTCCCCAGTTTACTTCCACGGAAACGCTATTGGACTCTCACCAAAGAGACCAGTTCATAATACCGTCTGTAGAGTTCTGATAATATATCTCACAGCAATATTATTATAAATACGTTATCAATACCAGTTAGTAGTAAGTAATGAAAACAAGAAATCGTATTAAACATTTCTAAAAGCTTTACCTTTACAAGTAAATTCCAGAGTCCCGGCCCTACGCGTCCCGGTCCCGAGATAGTATCGGCAATCCGCTCCTCCTTTATGTGGTTTGCATCCCGCATCTCGAAGGCCGAGCGCCCATTGATACGCCGTGGGACTCGGACCGTCCGACCGATGTTTGACTAGCAACGTACATGTTTAAAAATGGAACACTGAATTTATATTGTAGTAGTTTTGAATTTAATTTTGGTAGTTTCTACTATCTGTTGTAGTATTTGTGGAAACTCTACGCTACTTTATGGAATTTGTTAATAACTAGATTATTCCGCAGCTCCGCGTAGGAGTCCGTCCGCATACAATTCCAACCACGTTAAAGTAAAATCAAAATAACTTTAAATAATCTGCTCACAGTTACACTATAGTCATCTGTAATGCTATTCAAAAGTACGTCATAATTGGTTCAGTTCTAAGACAATATTTGTTAAAATCACTGATTTGTGTTCAATTACTTTTGTTAAGTCACTCCATTTCGTCTTTATTACTTTTCTTTTAATGTATACTGTAGATTAATTATATTATGTATAGAGATAAGGCAACTACTTTCAGGTGTGTAACACTATCTCGTATCGAGACGCCCAATACAAACCCTTTTTGATCTTTGCAGTATCAGTAAACATTCTTTGAATTTCTTGAAATTCCCAAGATAGTATTTCTTAGAAACTTTTCGAGGACACTTCAAATATTACCCAAGAGATAGTAGTTATTAAAATTTCGACAGGGTTATTCTGTTTCTGTCAATACGTCAAATTTACCTTTTTACTATGTATCGATCTAGTTACTGAATTATAAGTGGCACAAATATATGATATACATATCACGCCTCTATACCATAGGAGTAGGCAGCGACTATGGACTGCAACTTAGTCTGCTTCAGGCACACTTCTTTCGCATCCGCCACCTTCATCTATCTTCTCATATATTCTCGCTGGTTGGTGGAAGAATGTTAGATATCTCACAATAGAAGGTTCGGCACGGTCGATCCCTTCTTTCTCACATGCCTTATATAATATTTAGACATGAATGTAGTGGTAAAATATTTAGGTTCTTTTATAAGTAATACCTATGTATGTCATTTTTTTTTATTTAAGAGGCTTTAGTACTAGTTGTGTACATATCTGTCCCATGATATATTTCTAGTCTAATACAAATATGCATTAATAATTAACTAATAAAAATTATGATATTCAACGATAAGTAAACGATACTATGTATTTGGTAAACTAAATATGATATTACTTTTAACAAAATTCAAAATAAAAAGCCGCCAAAAAATAATAGCATATTCCTCGAACACCATTACAGCCAAATTCATAATTTAAAATCGAAGTCTAGAATAACGCTCAAACACTAGAGATCTGTATCGTGCCCGTCACGGAGTCGTGACCGCGTGGGTTGCGCCATGCCATCTATAATTGGATTACAAACGAAATTATGTCCACTTATACGGGCCAAGGTCCGCGGAATCGGAATACAGACCAATTTATGTACAATAGATTTTTTAGACAGCATAGTATAGGATAATGAAGATTGCGTTTTGTTTTCGCAAATATTTATACAGTATACTTCGAATTATGTTGGAATAAAACAAATATCGCGTCGATATCGTAATGAGATCACCTTGGAAAAACGTTCGACAACGATTACCTCATTAACGATTATTTAAATACCTACAAATATTTCCAACACTTTCGTTTTGCACTTAAATTATTCGATTTATTCGAATGGTATCAAAAACATCGAATGCTTTCACTGTTGCAACAGTTTAACGTTCCTAAACTTTAGAAAATTTTAAATACGCTCATGATCTTTAGTAAAAATACTTTAAATTTCGAACGCGTTCGTATTCCCATATAGACGAAAACTATTTTTAAATTTCGAATCGATGAATAATCCTACGAAACCAAAACATTTTAAATTTCGAATGCATTGATAATCCTGTAATAAAAAAAAAACATCTCGACAAAGGAACGAAACCAAACAGCCACTAACCTGGAAGTGCAGAATGATGGTCCATATAAGGCCGAGTGTCAGCTTAGGGTTCCCGTCGACAATGTCCTCGGCGCGTATGTTCACCAACTTGATCTTCTTGTAGCGGAGGAAGTCGAGGGCCATCTGAACGTTCTGCAGCATGTGGAAACGCATACGACCTCTTTCGCGCGGCTGGAACGAACGGTAAATACATTAAATATGAAGCATTCTTATGAGTAATGGCTAAAGAAGTAAAGTCTTCCTTTTTTTTTTGACACTACGTTTGTTAGCCTAGCAAAGGCTTTATACAAACACAATGGACTTTTGTGTGAGTTACATTCTTAAATACATATAACAAGGTTTTTCTTTCGGTGTCCTTTTCTTCTCCTCTTTAAAGATAAGGACAAAATATGGATGTATAAAGTCTGACTAATCATACGGACCTATATGAACGATAGTACTTTGATACCAAATTTTTCAAAAACGTTACCACTTACTATAACCTAATTACTTTTCAATTATGTCCCGAGTGATCCAAGAATCAAACCCACATCAATAATCAACCCGATCAAATTCACTTAACCCGCTAAAAGATTGCCAAACGTTAAGCCGTCATTAAACCGGCTATCAGTTACCGGTGTGGGCGAGGCATATCCCCTATACACCCTGCTCCGATTACTATACGCGTTATGATGGATAGCTTTGCATTCTAAAAGTTGCGCGAACTTTGGAAAGTGTACCTATTAAGTAACGATAAGTAAAAAGGCCAGTATGGTGTTGGGCTCCCTATCACATCATGGGACGGAACACACTTGGTGATAAGTGAGTACCTTGGTTGCTTCTATGCCCCCTTCGGAGATAATTGCGTGATGTGTTAAGCACTAACTATTGCTCGCGGCTTCACTCGCGTGAGAATTTTCATATACATTTTCCGGGATAGAAAGTAGCCTATATCTTTCCCAGGGTCTCAAACTATCTTCATACCAAATATCATCGAAATCCGTTGGATAGTTTTGAGTTTATCACGTTTAAACGGATAGACAGATGCGGCGGGGACTTTGTTTAGCTTTGGTCTGCAGCTCATCTAATCTCATGGTAAACATGCATACCCGCGTAATAGTTATTCCGGCATAAATATATTCCCAAGATAAAAAATAGCCAATATCACTCAGGAGAAACGTAGCTTCGTATTAGTGAAAAAATCAAACTCGGTTCAGCATTTCCCGAGTTTAGCGCATTCAAACAAACTCTGCATGTTTACATATTAGTATAGTATGGATTAACAAGTTGTTTAAACGAAGCACGTGCCAGCTAATACATTTATCAACGCTAAATACATCATAACGTTAATTAACATTAGTATGTATTAGTTTGCACAAACATCGTTAATCTAAATAATTGTCGTATAACCAACGCGTGACTTGATTCATTTACTATTAAATAATAACAATAAATCGTGTAATGGCCCTTCGGTGGCCTCGTGAGATGTTGATTGTGAGTTCCGGAGTTTGATATGCTTTGTATTATGCTATTGAATTAAAAATGATAACGGTATGTTAATATTGCACTTATGCTCTTAGCATTAAGATTATATTATGTACAAAGTGTTCAATAAATAAATATAATAAGGGTAGGCAGAGGTGTAACTACATGGTTCACATATAGTTTGTGTCCCCGGATATCAGAGTTGAGTTGATTTTTAAGCTATATAAGAATACAAATTAAATATCTACTAAATAAAATGTACTTTAAAAAGTATTTCTTATGTTTACACGAATGTTAGACGTTTAAATAAAACTATTTTACGGAATTTCTCGCGGTTTGGTATATTATAATTTCCTCCCGACGTTTCGTACGTCCAACCCCATGTGACCATGAAGGCTGCAGTCTTCCAATAGTTTTATTTCAAAGTGTACTTTAGTTTCTTTTTTCATTATCGGGCTTGGAACTCGCTCCTAAGACCACGGCAGTTTACATTTTTGACTGAGATTGAAGCAATGAGAATGATAATACCGTCAAAGATATCTTAACTAATAAATATATTTCTCAAAGATTTTGCCTATTTCGAAAATAAGGAAATATTATAAGAACCTAAATAAGAAATTTCACAAATGTCATTTGATAAGAAGGTAATATAACTCACACTAATACATCTGTTTACATACAAATTATTTACTTACTGGATCTACTTAAGTTCGGCGGGTCAAGCCGAATTTTATTTTTCGTGCGAAACTATACTTTAATCGATAAGGAATAAGATTAATTTTTAATTTAAAACTACAAATTATTTACTTTATGGGTTAAACATAATTTTTGTTTACGTGCGAAACTATACTTTAATTGATAAGGAATAGGTTTATTTTTTCCATTTACTAACTAATGATTACAAATAATTTATACGATGGGAAAACACAGCGATACGAAATGAGGTTCATTACATTATCGAAATATAATTATTGGGTTCCATGAAATCATATTTATATTTTTACAATAAAAGTAATGTAAACAATGGAAATTACGCTATACCTATACATAATATTATAAAACAAAGTTACTTTTATGTTTCTCTGTATGTTATAGATTTTCTCAAAATGTACAAACGGATTTTTATTAAATTTGGTATGAAGATAGTTTAAGACCCTGAGAAGGTTATAGGCTACTTTCTATCCTGAGAAAAATATAGCGGGACTTTTAAACCGGAAAACTGCTTCCCGCGGGAGAAGCCGCGAGCAAAACTAGTTTGTAATAAATGTTTTAGTTCTATCTGGACCCCACTCCACCTACCATCAGGTACCGCGGGATCACGATGCTATGCCCGCAAAAAGCATTGAAAATAAAAGTATTAAACGGATTTTTCGCGGTAAATACTTTTACTTTCAATGTCTAACATTATCGCGTAAACATAAGAAATCATTATAAAAAATTGCAGTCAATATTCAATGTGCGATGCAGTCATATCAATAATCGATGTGCGATTCCAAAAAAGGTTTTACGATGTTCTGTTGCTTTAAATTGTTAAAAATTTTATTAATATGCAGGGTCATTTTGTCATTGCGTTACTATTTTTAACAAAAAAGTATAAAAGAAAAAAACACAAAGAAAAAATAATACATAAAGTAGATAAGCATGTGGTTTCATTTAGTAACGCAATGTCAAAATGACCCAGTATAATACTAGATTGTTCTATATCTGTAAACTGTTATAATGTTAATGAATACTCACGAGGTGTTCGCCAGAAAGCACCTCCAGCAGCGAAATGAGGTTGAGTCCATCGCGCAGGTCCTCGAACAGATCGTTTACGTGACGATTCACCTGCGCACAATAAACAACATTAGTACCGAAGCATAAGATATAATTTAAAATAGAGATCGTTGGAAACCCGTCGTTTTAACTTTAGTTTTCTTCATTACTCTTCACTTAGGAATTATGAACAGTGTGAGAAATTGCCGTTGGTTTTGCTTGTAATGCTCTTTGTATCTAATAGTTTATGCCAACCTTGTCATTCAAAATCAACATCATATCCCTCACAAAATCGTGATCGTGTGTCACCTCGGTCTCTCGTCTAAAATCAGCAATGCGGTATTGGTTACGCTGTACTGCAGTTACGAGCTGAATCAGGGTTCCCATTGTTGGAACAATATAATATATTTTTATAAAATATATAATCTTGTTTTTGTCCGTT
This sequence comes from Manduca sexta, assembly GCF_014839805.1. Lineage (NCBI taxonomy): Eukaryota > Metazoa > Arthropoda > Insecta > Lepidoptera > Sphingidae > Manduca > Manduca sexta. The sequence goes on along the minus strand of NW_023592161.1, from coordinate 9,339 downwards.
CGAAAAATAAAATGTTCTTTCTTCCATTCTTTCTTTTCCTTCAAAATGAATACAGAATACAAATTCGATGACGCTTCTCTCCGATTGGTATCCCATACTTAATTTGATTGATTGGATCCGTATTTTAGTTTCTGGTGTAGAAAATAAAAAGGGCAATCTGAAACGCGTGCAAAAACTCACAAAAACACTAAATCAACAAAATGAATATAACAAACTAACAACAGTAAACTAAAATGCAACTAAAACGAATTAGTCGAAGCGAAACAACAATGTGTTCGAAACTAGAATCCAGTGAGGTTAACGAAAACAAAGAGTCTAATGTTATGGCTTAATTCAGGACTTCAGATAATATGTCCTGATCCACTGAAGATTCTAGCTGTCCATGATTACATATCTCTCTAAAGCGTAGGAGCTGATGGTCCACCTGGCTGATGACAACCGAAGTCTAGAATATGGTTTTAAACCATTTTTTTATACACGGCAAAGTGACCCCACAGCACCTGATGGTAAGTGGAGAGGGGTCCAATAGAATGTCGACTGAGAGATGATTACTCCTCGGCAGTAGATACAATCATGTCGGTCTGTTTTAAGACTTTGTGTACGGTGGTCGTTATACGGGCGGATATAAAATATATCCTACCAACAGCAAAACTATGCCAGGATGAGGTAAACTGCCAATTGTAATTCTGATATTGACGTCACACGATCACTCAATCGTTCAGTGAAATCGTATTTTCCAATGTAAACGAAGTGTGATGTTAATGAAACCAAAATAAAACAACAAACAACCATGCATTAATGTGAGGCACGACATCTAAAACAACTGCTAAATGTTATGAATCAAAAATAAATACGAATTATTAAAACTAAAGTACAAACAACGAGTTAAAGCAAATACACCGATTAGTTTACACTAGAGATTTCAGAATGTTTGAAGCCTTAAAGTGTAAACTTAGCCTTAGCCATCTCATAGGATAGATCAAAATCCGGTAGAAGGTGTAGCAACTATAATATAAATTAACTAAATCATCCGGGTTATCATTTTCACTTATACATAAGAGGTATAAGTAATAAAAAAGGACAACTAATCCCTGTTTCCACGAATTGCTTTAGAGTTATTAAGTTTATCTTTGATAAAACATTCCGACATAGTTCTAGCTATTGTCAAAAGATGCGTAGTATGTTTTTATTTATAGCCTTTAGTTAAATAAAGTAAAATTAAAATAACATAGATTGCTCTGTAACAACTCTACAAGATCAAAATCTATCACATCATGGTCAGCCTAAATCGGTGCAAATGGCAAACAAAATCCTACGAAGCATTCTCAACAGTCAACAAACAACGACACTTACTTGTTGTGGCGGACAACACGGCTGGTTGTTGATGATCTCGCAAACGTGCAGACGCGTGTACGTCTGTCCGAGCAGCATTGGACATAAATACTTTAACACCTGGACCACACGATAGTATCAAAACCAAATATATTGTAGAGAAAGCCACTACGGAACTAAGTCATGCAATTTGGATGAATTTGTTAAAGGGAATGGTAGACTACACAAATCACTGATGGTATTCAATTGTCGATCAAAACAAAATTTGAGTAAGTAAATCAGGACTAGAAATAAACGATGAATCATAATCAACATTTGATTAAATTGAATGTGAAAAAATGGAAATTCGTATATCAATTAAAAATAACGAACGTTATCAATCTAAAAATCCAAATGCAAATAAAAATGAAAAATGTCAACTTAATTAAGAAACGTTATCTACATAATCTTATCTCATTAAAACAGATGTCACAACAAAAACTCAAAAGCAGGAAAATAAAACTAACAATGAAACTATCGAAATAATAATGCAATAACCATGCAAGGCGAGACGACAATTGTTGAAACCGAAAGTGCGTTTGCAGTAACAATGATTGATGATTTGTATTCAATACATCAAATTGATTCTATAAGAGCCTTTTAAAAGCATTGGGAGTCAATAGCGATGTATTTCAGTTGATTGTAATTCTATTAAGGTAATTCAAATATGTCGCGACGAATATTGATATTGCTCTTTGCTGAAGTAAAATTTTCGTACGGGACGTCTGAGCTTTCTCATGACTTTCAGAAAGGTTGACAATCAACATAGATAATAACTGTTACTCAGACGCATAAACTATAGACTGAGCAAAAATACGAAGAGAAATAAATCAAAGGAAGTCAACTGATAAATCTGAGATATAACGCGACTTTTTAGAAATATATCTATGATATATACCATTGAAAAGGAATGTAGGCAAGGCTCAAAAGATATTCAATAAAAAAAATAATCGATAAATTCGATAATTGAGTGTGAAACAAAAGAATGACTACTTTCATGACAACGATTAAAAATTTCAGAAGAATTTTTGACCTTATGGCAAGTAACAAAAATACTACGCAACTCAAAATAAAAGCATAAACAACCGAAGACTACAGACCTTGAGATATTTCCAGTGCTGTCCGGGATCCAAAGGAAAAGCGATGGAATGTTAAACACACGAATACTTTTGTATTAATCGATAATAATAATTCAACATTGGATAAAAGAGTGACAACCCACATAATTGGATTTTTATAGTCTATAATGGGACTATAAAATTGTTAATATAAAATATATACCATAAAACGGTAATAGGTAATTTCTAAGTTGTCACTCTTAATTTCCTTAATTATAACACATTACAAAAAAGGATATCAGTTTCCGTGAAAAATACACCAGAAAGTGTAAATTTTTATCATTACTCATATGCTGTCACATTGTAGTCAGAAATTTAATTTTACATTTTGTTTTCATAAAACGTATAAAACAACGAAACATGTGTTACTGAGATTTGTCTTTATTTCAAGATGGGCTATTTAAAAATTTAGGGCATCCTACTGACACACAAAGGATAAATCACTTGCAACTCATTATAATTGAATAATAATATCAGCCCTTTATTATATACTATCCCACTGTACTAGGCATTAGCCTCTACCACTGAGAGGGCTTAGTGCTAATTGGTAGACTTCACACACTAAAAAATTCCATAGAGATATTATTTAGGAATGCGGGTTTCCTCACGATGTTTTCCTTCACCGTTAAAGCAAGCGATAATTCACAAAGAATACACATATAATTTTAGAAATGTCAGAGGTGTGTGCCCTTGCGATTTGAACTGCTGACATCGTGGCAGCCCGTTCCATTCCCAAATAGGTTATCGCCACACCACTTTTAGTTGAAGTGATGGTTATTTTTGGAATCCTTTTGAAAATTAAGGCATATTTTTGGTCTACTGAAAAATACCAGAAACCCACCAAATTTCAAAACTACACACAGTATCTTCACAACACACACTCAACCTAAAGTTCTGTCGAACACCATTCCATTACCCATGTTATCTCTGACTCACGCACCATGATTAATAATCGCTATTAGCCTGTTATCCGTTCCTTATAGCATTTGCTCCTGAATTCCTTCGGGTTCATTTATAACCAACACTGTATGGTTGCACGTCGGTTTTGATGTTCCAAATGCGTTTTGAATTGGTATGTTTATTTTATACGGCTTTTGATGTATTCAGTTGTATTTTCTCGCGTTGATTCCAAATTAAGATCATTTTTTAAGAATTAAGTTACTAGTTGTATCAGCTATCAGATAATTGTTCTCTTGTTTCCGACGTTTTACAATATTGCACTTTTTATGTATAATAGAAAAGCCTTTTGCCCATGGCTTCACCCGTGTAAAAAGGTTTTCCAGGACAAATATCCTGCTATATATTTTCCGGATAGAAAATTTATCTCCTTCACAGGGTCTTACAACTATATCCTTACCAAATTTCATAGAATTAAATTTTAATCATATCGCATTAAGACAGACAGACGCGGCGGAGAAATTTGTTTTATAATGTAGGGGCACGGTGCTTTTCAAATGCGAGGCCTCGCCGGGAAGGGGCCTGGGGGCGCAATGGTACGCTATTTGATACATAGCTCGAACTACTTTCGAGTATGCGACAGTGCAGACGAAAAGCAATTGAAGAATTGTATTTAATTGTTTATGAATGGTAAAATTTTGGCCGATACGTTAATTTCAAAGTACACAGTAACGATATTATTTAGCAAATTTCTAACCCGGGGATGTGACAGGGACTTTAATATATTATTATAAGTAAGGAATAATTCGATACCGGGTCCTCAAATTTCAAGGACATATATTCTATAGCATTTTCGAGCCATCTGATGTCTTCCAAGACTTGCTAGTCTCTTAAGATGCATAAGAAAAACATCGACAAATATTAGTATATGATTCATCCTCATCCTGAGACTACAGTAATTCCTTTTATAGTTATTCAATATAATAAAAAGGATATAAAGAAAATATATATTTTCAAGGAACATCCATAGTAACAAACAGATGGCAATTTGATTTACAACGCAATAAAATGAATTTGAAATGAGTTTACGAAATGTCTGCAACACAATTCGCCGAATATGGCCACTGAACATTAATTTTTCACGTATACATTTTTTATTTTTTAATCTGTGGGCAGATGTTGCTGATTCGTAGGCGCCGGATTTACGGTTACCATGTGTGATTTTTTTTAAATTAAGTAAATTGTTCTTATTTTTATACTTTTATTGCTATGTTATATTTCGAAGTATTTAAATAGGACTATTCTGCAGTGCTAAGCTCAAAAGCGGTATCTCAAAAAATCAGATTTTTATCTCGTCAGATAGCTTAAAGAAATACACATCCAATGAACTTACCTAAATAGCGGAATCTTGTTTGGAACTTGTTAAAAAAAACTTAAAAAGAGTTTCTCCATCTCAGTTTTACATACAAAACCATAAAACTATGTTTACAAAACTTCGATTATCTCGAAATAAGGTTTCTCTGACATGCCGCTTTTGCGTTTAGCACGGCAGTATTGTTTCTTTTAAGTCTAATAAAACGAATAAAAGCGAGTTTTTACATAATTATACGCATAATCTAAAATCCTATCTCCTGTATGTTTTGTTAATTCAATTGTAACAGTAAACTTATTTTTAAACCCCGGACCAATTAGGTTATCCGTCCGTCTGTTTATTGATTTCTAACCGTTATCATCTTCAAAAGCCATAGTCCGAACAAATAAGAATGAATATTATCTTTTTTTAACTAATGGACCATTCTGAGTCAACATTCTAGTAGAACAGCTCTATTTAATTATACTAGTTTGAATCATATACCAGGAAAGACTAGCTAAATGAGTATTATTTTTTTTGTGATGATCTCGTATGTTTATGACGTTGTATGACTGGTCTATGCCATTTGATGTCGTTTCATTATGAATGTAATTTACGCTATAATCATTTAACCGAGAATATAACAATAACTTTAACGCTCGTCTGAAATAGTTTTGGACAAATATTTACTCGGGTTATTATAGACTATAGCACGCAGGAGTAATTGTAGCTTCCTTTTACTAAAAGAATTTTCAATATCAGTTCAGTAATTCCAGTGATTAAGCTCCAACAAACGTATATTTATATAGATAAGAATGACAATGCACAAACTGACGTTTTACATATTAAAATTCCGTTACATTTATTACAAAACATCAGCCAAATGGGCTTATCAAAATCTAATCAAAATAGATGACAGGTAATCTTGTGAAAAATTCAGGTCAATCTACCAGGAGTTCATAAGCTTGCAAGATGTTGGCGGTCGTGGTTGCGACACGCATCCGCTGTGACTCATGCGATAACATCCTTTGTTATAGGTAACTAAATACCATAGGGCATTATGCTATGGTGTTAGGTAACTTATTGTTATGAGATTTTAGGCTCTCCAAGTCCTAAGTATAGAATATATTTTTATCTGATACTTGTCGATCTGCCAGGGCATTAATAATTTAATAAACTGATTTGCGAAAGAATAAGGCGTAAGTACATAAATGTAATTACCAGGAGCCTATAACTCTATAAGATGTTAAGGTCGTGATTGCCTTTGTTAAAATCATAGCTTCGAACATGAAAATTACTTACTAAATTTCTAAACGAGGATATTAATGGGAACGATTGAGAATAATTGAGAACTTAAGAACTATAATTGAAAATTTTGTTACATACATCATACTTCCATCAATATTTGTTCCTTGAAATCATAAAATTGGTTTAAACCCACTTTTCAATGAACTTCGCCAACTGATATTCCAAGCCCGAATAACAGCAATGCCAAACGTTCAATAAAAATCACAGCACCGTAAAACGCTCACAATGCGAGATCTTAACAATCAAAGACCAACAAGGGCTCATTGTGGTTAAAATGTAAACCGGTACAGATTCGCAGAAATATAAAAGGATTGCAAAAATTCCGAGGACCGGTCTCCGTGTGACGTCACGCCCTGATCCGACCTCCAGCCGCTGGCCAGAACGAAACGGTCAAAACGGGCTCAAGTTGAATAGCCCGTGGTGGATTCAAATTATAATTTACTGGTGAGAGAAATTTGCTGCGAAATTTATGTACGCATAATCTATATATATAAAATGAATCCCTATTTCCCTTGGTCACGCCATCACGCGTGAATGGCTGGACCGATTTCACATTTTTTGTTGTGTTTGTTATTGTCAGGAGAAGATTCTTATAAAAGATAAAATTCAATTAATTGTGCGGACAATTAGAAAATTTAAGAAAACTTAACGAGACTATTAACTTTACATAACTGTCAGCGATTGACAGAATGCGCGCTGCAAAATGATAGTTAAGACAATGTCTGTTGGGTCAGCTAGTGTCTGATAAATAAAAATAGAACGTTTAAGATTTGGAAGTGAAGGGATTTATTATAGGTTATTTGCATGTTAAAATATGAGATAGAATCTTATCCTGATGAAACTCTAAACGCTAAATTGATTAAGTGTTATTATATAGTTCTGTTAGGAATGGGATATCTAGCAGACTAAATAACGTCCTCAGAATTTATAAACGACAGTTTATTTACTATTAATAGAGTTTACGCTACATCGAATGTCTAACAGCAACACCTTTTTTATTCATGTTATTTTCCATCGTTATAGAAACCACAATGACATTTACAATATCAGTCAGCTCAATTGATATAAAACCGTCAACATGTTAGCAGTAGAGCGATATCCAGGGACTCCATTGCATTTTATTTATGTACAGTTTTTCGCCACAGAGGTTTGAGATTTATTATTAACTGATCCAAGGTCATCCACAATCCAGACACCGATTCAACCTTAATCAATTTATTAGTAAAGAAGAAAAACCTATCCACTCCCATCCACGACCTCCAGTCAGAACAGAAACGGTCAAACCAGGTACAAGCCGGTCAGATCATTTAAATCGACAATAAAGTTAACATGGGCATCAGTGTTTCTTAAAGTTATGCGCATACTAACTTTTAGTAAGATGATCTCAACTATACTATATTCAGAGAAAAATAAATGTAAACCTATTTTTAATATATTGTCAATTTTTAAGGCAACCAAGTACCTAGGTTTATTACTTGATTAGCGACATCCACTGCTCACAAACACCCAAAATACCATAAAAATGGTTTTTAAGGGATCTATTTTGACCACCAAAAATCTGAAACGATTTTATTAAATCTCTCAATTTCACCACACACAATACAAATGATTAAAAAGTGTATAGATATTTCCTGGCATATAAATATCTCCTCTGAATATGGTATATTGACCTTTATCAACGTATGTGTTGTTCAAGACCCACATGAGAAACTTCCAAACTTATTGCTCGGTGAATCAACACATAATCCTTCCCCACACCAAACAGAAGACTCGTTCAAACATACCAATTTCGATACAACGGTTACTTTTATTAAAAAACATAATATATCGTTGATTCATTTGTACATATGCGTGCCACTTTCACATAAAGAGGATGCTTGTGACTCAGACTTGAGGTCTCTGGTATCCGTCGATGGATATCTCTTGACGATTAAATATTGGGGTCGTGGAATGCGTCATCTTGATCCTTGCGAATTGGTACTTGGTATGCAAGATCACTGTTCGCAGCGTCTGGATTCCTTAGTATATTGGGATGACTTGATCATTTGAAGTATTTTATGTAGTATGTATTGTGAAATTTGATGTGGTTAATTTCAAAACTGTGTTTTAATAATGTGTAGTTACGTTTATTCGCGACCACGATCACTCTGTCAAGAGTGTTACGACTAAGAAGAAGAAGGTTTATTCCGTGTACGGGGTATATCCGTCTATTGCTAATTACGGCCGTTCTAATCGAGGGACAGTTTTGATAGCCGTGTAGGTAAAAGAATCAAAAATATCCTATTTACCAATACGGCTTTCAAAGCTATCCTTTAATTACCGATTCGCCCGTGTAGATGGAATAGGGCGCCCTGACTATAACAACTAAAACTAATGGTAGGTTCTTCAAGTAGACATAAACTGTAAAACCACTGCTCAAAATTTGAAATACAAAGCAGACAGTATTAAATTATCAAGAGTCTTTAACTCAGCAATTTCTTAAAATTTCATTCTTCCAAGAATCCTCAAGATTCCGTGAGCTCTTAATAAATATTCATTGAATAACTTAATGCTTCGCAACAGAACTATTATTCTTTATGACAATATAAACTCCACATAGATATATATCACACAAAACATATCTCAGGTAATCAATTATCCGTAAGTAACACATCTATGTAAATACACTTCATTAACTCTAATCAGTAGCAACTCAATAGCAAATTCTTGACTGAGTCAGTAGCGTACATTTGTAACAGTTCTTCTGCCGTGCTGAGGTCTAGGGTTCGACCCCTGGGCCTGGCCAAATGATATTCGATTTTTATACTTAATATCAACCTGGAAGTTAGAATTTAGCCGGTATGCTGACAGGCTCGCCCCTTATCATATCATGAAGCGAAAAGCGGTTACACCAGTTGCGCCTCTGCCTACCCCTTTGTGGATGGAAGGCGTGAGCATAATAACAGCGAATCCTTCCTTAATATCTCGTAAAGAATAAGTGTAAACAATATGAGTTAATTACGAACGCACCCTCATCACAAAGAGAAATGATTCACAATAACTGCACGAGGATTTGTTTATTGAATTATCAACGCAGGAGGCAGATTGAAGACATCGGTTTGCTTATTTACACAGACGGATAAGGGGATGCCGTGTTTGAGCTTGGAGCCTTTGTGCTACAGGCTTGAGTCATTGCTGTTTTGCGATGACTAAATCAGCTATAACAAACAGCTGAAGATTCGAAGAAATTGAACTAGAAGTATCAAATGTGATTGGATATTCAAACAAGTTTGATTTTATTACAAAAAATGAACC
>NW_023592160.1:0-47974 GCF_014839805.1 Manduca sexta | reverse complement strand
TCCCATAGTAGGCTATGCCTGTATCGTGGACATTAAAAACAAAGTTTAATAGGCCTTTTTATTTATATTGCTGCAAATCTACCGGTCTATACTATGTAGGATATAACTGAAAAATAATAATATTCAACACTAAAGAGATATTACTTAAAACACGAATGATGTTTTTGTGACAATTTTGGACAATACTATATTACACTTACATGCAATGCAGAGCTACGTACTGTCAGTTTAGAAGATTAGGGTAGGGGAAGATAGGGGTACGCCGTGGATATAGTAAACTCACAGATATAATAAAACCCAATATAACATGAAATATGAATATTACAAACACTTAGGAGACAAATGACGAATTTTCGTGACAATTCTAAACCGAATATCAGAGTTATAAGTTTATTGAACATTACCGTAATATATATTATATTATTTACATAAAGTTTTATGTGTTTATTATGTCACTTGTTATTATTTAAGTTTTACGTAATTTTAACGACACGGAGGAGAATGACGCACTACTGCTTCCTACCGGTCAAACCTCTCATGGATATTTTGGGACTTGAGGTTTTTTTTCTCCTCTTGGAGTCGTCATCTATGGAAGGAAGGAAGGAAGGAAGGAAGGAAGGAAGGAAGGAAGGTTTAGGTTTAGGTTTAGGGTTAGGTTTAGGTTTAGGTTTAGGTTTAGGTTTAGGTTTAGGTTTAGGGTTTAGGTTTAGGTTTGAGTTTAGGTTTAGGTTTAGGTTTAGGTTTAGTTTAGGTTTAGGTTTAGGCTTAGGTTTAGGTTTAGGTTTAGGCCTAGGGTTTGGTTTAGGGTTTAGGTTTAGGTTTAGGTTTAGGTTTAGGGTTTAGGTTTAGGTTTAGGTTTAGGCTTAGGTTTAGGGTTTAGGTTTAGGTTTAGGGGTTTAGGTTTAGGCTTAGGTTTAGGTTTAGGTTTAGGTTTAGGTTTAGGTTTAGGTTTAGGTTTAGGTTTAGGTTTAGGTTTAGGTTTAGGTTTAGGTTTAGGTTAGGTTAGGTTAGGTTAGGTTAGGTTAGGTTAGGTTAGGTTAGGTGTGGGGTGCTAGGTCAGGAAACCTCCTCGTGGTGCACCCTGGGCAACGGCGCGTCGATCAGACCGATCAGGCTGATCTGCGCGCTGGCTAATATCCTGACAACCAAGGTGGTTGGCGGTCGTCGCCTCTTGCGGCGGCCATCGTGTTGTAGTTTGTGAGATTGGCCCATCTTGGGCGGCCCCGGTTCTGTCCGGAGGTGTCGACGGGCTCGGTGGCGCTCACCCCGCCCCGAGCAGGCGGTGGGGGGACTCTCTCCCATTGTCGCCGTCGCAGATCGTAATCCGGTGTGGAGGTCTGTGGATATGTCTCGCGCTCCCGCTGGACCGAGGGTCTTGGCTTAACCGCCCGGACCGCGAGGAAGAAAACCTCTATAAAAATCACCCCGAATCCCAAGCGGCGGCGCACCGCGAGGGATGCATGGCCGATGGGTAGTTCGGTCTCGAGTGCGACCCCCGCCAGAGTACCGGCCGACACTCTGTGCGGGTTACGCTAGGCTTACCCAGGTACAGGGGCACTGCCTGGGCGGACCACCCTTTCCCCATACTCGTGGGACTCAAAATGGATTCTCTTAACTTTAAAACCAACGATCATTTTGACGAGATTGCCTACCCGGTTCCGTCCGGAGGTGGTGGTCGGTGGGCGTAAGCCCAACGACGTAGACGATGTAGGGAGTGTGGCTGAAAGGCCAATGGAGGGAGTGGCCGGAACATCCGGGGCCACAATCACAGACGTAGATTCAGAGTCGAGCGGAAGTGTCTCTTCCGTCCGGAGCAGGAGGCTCTGGAGGAGGCATTCCCGCTCGATTGACAGTGTGTCACTACACTTCACTAGTGACACTGACGAGCCGGCGCCGAAGACACTAGCAACCGACGGCCGAGGGAGAGGGCGTCCTCCCTCGGTCGGTAAATACGCCGGGCTTAAGAAGGCGCAGAAAGAACGCGACCGCCTGAAGCGAGAGGAGGCGCGAAGAAAGGCCACCGAAGAACTGGATGAGCGACTTCGCCACGTAAAATCGCCATTACCTCCCAGGGCCGACGCGGACGAGGACCGCCCCGTCCTTAAGGAGGACCTTAGAGAGTGTGGGCAGATTGTGCGGGCAATCGTAAGGAAATCGGGCAATTTGAAGGGAACTTCACAGAAGGCCCTAAACCGGGTGATCAACCTCATCATCCGGTACGTGGAGCAGCCCGAGTCTGCCGCGGATAGCCCCCGCCCCGAAGAGGAAAGAAAAAGGCTAAGGAGGAAAGCGCCCGCCTCGAAGCTACCGTCAAAGGGCTGCAAGAAGAGAACGCCTCGCTCCGCCGCAGGTTAGACGAGCCGGAGGCGTTTTTCATCCAGCAAAAGCCCCCGACAGAAGAATTGTGGGCAATGGTCGAGGCTAGGGTCCAGGCCAGGGTGGAGTCGGCCCTGATGGGGCCAGCCCAGAGGCCCACTCTCGCCCACGAAAGAAGGCCGCCCCCGGGGACACGCAGCCCTGTGACGAGCGGCTTCGTAGGAGTGGGCGCCCAACAACGGCAAACCGGCGAAGAACAAGGGAAGGGGAAGGCGAAAGGAGCAGCCGAACCAGCTCCGCCCCTCTCCGCTCCTGCGACTGGGCCCTCTAGCGCGCCGCCAACAGCTGTCGCTGGTCCTTCCAGGGCCCCGGCAAAAACAGGGGAAAGAAGAAAAAGACGAAGAAGGACACGCCAGCACAAGCCGCTCCGGAGCCCCCGCCCGCCGCCGCCGGCTCCGACCTCTATGGAAACGCCGTGGGTCGTGGTGGCCAAAAGAACAGAAAGAAGAAGGAAAGGCCCGCTCCGGACATCAAGCGGCAAAAACACGCAACCGCCACAATCAACACGTCGGGCGGAGCCAAAACTGCGGCCACCACGCTCTGCGGCCGTAATAATATCTCTTACACCGGCGGCGGTGGCGAAAGGCATGACGTATAAGGGCGTGCTAACGGACGCACAGAACCGGGTAGACCTCACCGGCCTGGACATTACCAGGCTGAGACTGAAGTTTGCGGCCACGGGCGCCCCAATGTACGAGGTGCCCGGGGCTAACTCAGAAGAGGGCCGACTCCCTCGCCGCAAGGCTGAGGGAGTGTTTCGCGGGTCGGAAGATATCAGAATCTCCCGGCCCACGAAGACCGTGGAACTGCGGCTAAGTGAGCTGGACTATACAGCCACCCAGAATCAGTCGCAGCGGCCCTCCAAGGCCGGTGAGTGCCGTGGAGGCGATAAAAGTTGGGCAAATTCGCCCTGATCGGTCAGGCGTAGGGACCGCCTGGGTGAAAATGCCCATAAAGGCGGCCCAAAAGTGAAGGGGCGGGCCGAATACGATCGGTTGGACCGCGGCTCGAGTGACTGTCCTCGAGTCGCGGCCCCTGCGCTGCTTCCGGTGCCTGGAGTCCGGGCACGTCCGGGAGCGCTGCGACTGCGCAGTGGACCGCAGCGAGTTGTGCTATCGCTGCGGTCAGGCGGGCCACAAAGCCCGCGAATGCAAGGCCCCGGCGAACTGCGCAGTCTGCGCTGCGGCCGGCAGGCCCGCCAGGCACCGGCTCGGGGGCGCCCTTCGCAAAAGTCGAGAAGGGCCAGGGATGCGTCGCGGCTCTGTTGGGGAATTGTGGATAGTTGGAGTTTATTTCTCCCCAACAGACCCCTGGCCGAGTTCGAATCTTTCCTCGTTCGGTTGGGGGCCCTGGTTGAGCAGGGCCAACCTCACCCGACGATCGTCGCCGGTGACTTCAACGCGAAATCCGCGGTCTGGGGTTCGCCGGCGACCGACGCTCGCGGTGAGGTCCTGGAGGAATGGGCGATCTCCGTCGGCCTGGCCGTTCTGAACAGGGGTCGGTGGACACGTGCGTGCGGCACAACGGCGGGTCAATCGTTGATTTGTCGTTTGGGTGCCCCGTCGTCGCACGTCGTGTCCGTGGCTGGAGGGTCCTCGTGGACGCGGAGACACTATCGGATCATCGATATATAAGGTTCGATGTCGCCGCGCCCACGAGTCAACGCAACCAGTCCATTGGTGGACCGAGTGCCCCTGGTCAGGACGGCCCGCGGTGGGCATTAAGGCGCCTCGACAAGGGAGGCCCCTAGAGCTGGCTGCTCTTGGCAGTCTCGTGGCTCCCCGAGCCGGAGGGTCCGGTGAGGGTCGAGCAGGAGGCGGAGTGGTTCGGGGTGGCAATGTCGGACGTTTGCGACGCCGCCATGCCCCGGGCGCTCCGTCGTCCTCCGCGGCGGGAGGTGTACTGGTGGTCGGCGGAGTTAGCGCAGTTGCGCGCGTCTCTGCGCGGTTGCGCGCCGCCGATACGCCAGGCATCGCCGCCGCCGTATTCGCGCACGAGACCATGAAGACCGGGGAGCGGTAGCTCTACGGCCTCTATAAAGAGGCGAAGAGAGCGCTGCGGGTGGCCATTCATAGGGCCAAGGTCGCGGCACGCAAGGAGTTTTTGAGACTCTCGACGGGGACCACGTGGGGGCGCCCCTACAAACTAGTGATGAATAAGCTTCGTCCAGCGGCGCCCCGCTGTCGCAGAGTCTCCAGCCAGAACTACTGGCCAACGTTGTCGCGGCCTTGTTCCCGGCCACCGAGGATACCATTTCTCCGACCGATGGCGCCACCGGAAGTGGCGCCATCGTCGTTTTCGGCAAGGGATATTCCAGAGGTTTCGCCCGCGGAAATGCGGGCGGCAGTGTTTCGGCTGCGGGGTAAAACACCGCCCCGGGTCTCGACGGCATCCCCGGGAAAGCCTGGGTGTTAGCCCTCGAGTACCTGGGGCCGCGGCTCCGTAGCCTATTCTCCGCTCTGTATGGTGTGCAGGGCGTCTTCCCGGCGCGGTGGAAGACCGGGAAGCTCGTCCTGCTGAAGAAAGAGGGGAGACCCGCAGAGTCGCCGTCGGCCTACCGGCCCATCGTGCTGCTCGACGAGGTCGCCAAACTTTTTGAGCGCATTTTACACGCGCGCCTCGTCGAGCACCTCGAGAGGGTCGGTCCCAACTTGGCCGACAATCAGTTTGGATTTAGGAGTGGACGCTCAACTGTCCACGCGATTCTGCGGGTCAAGTCGCAGGCGGAGGAAGCAGTGGCCAGGGGAAAGGTCGTAATCGCCGTGTCGCTGGATATTTCTAATGCGTTCAATTCGCTCCCCTGGCCCTGTATAAACGAAGCACTGCGGTACCATGTGGTGCCGCCCTATCTCAGGCGTCTGGTGCACGCGTACCTTCTGACAGGTACGTGGTGTATCCGGGCGCCGACGGGTGGCACCGAAGAGCGATGTCGTGCGGTGTCCCACAGGGGTCGGTTCTAGGCCCCTCTTGTGGAACATCGGGTACGACTGGGTGCTCCGTGGTGCCAATCTCTGGGGCGTCGGCGTGACGTGCTATGCGGACGATACGCTAGTCACTGCCACGTCCAAGACCTTCCAGGACGCCGCGATCCTGGCGGCTGTGGGCACCGGTCACGTAGTGAGCCGAATTAGGCGTTTAGGTTTGAAGGTGGCCCTCGAGAAGACCGAGGCCATTTGTTTTCACGGGCCTCGGCGGGGGCCACCGGCCGGTGCCCACATCGTGGTAGAGGGGGTGCGGATTCCCATCGGTAAAAATATGAAGTATTTAGGTCTGATTTTGGACAGCCGGTGGGAATTCCGCGCCCATTTTGAAAAGTTGCGGACGAAATTGTCCAGGGCAGCGGGCGCTCTTTCTAGCCTGCTGCCCAACCTGGAAGGTCCTGGTATCCCTTGCCGAAGGTTGTACCACGGGGTCGTGCGGTCCATGGCGTTGTACGGCAGCCCGGTCTGGGCTGACGCCCTGGGGGGGTCTGTCGCTCCTGCGGGGCCCGCAGCGGGTCGTAGCGCAGCGGGCCATACGGGCGTACCGCACGGTCTCGTACGAGGCGGCTTGTCTTTTGGCCGGATTCCTGCCCTGGGATCTGGACGCCAAAGCCCTCTCCGATACTTTTCATTGGAGGGAGGAGGCGTTCAGGAACGGGCAGCGTCCGGCCCTGAAGGAGGTGGAGGCCAAAAGCGCCTCCTTACGGCGAGCCGCCGTGGAGGAGTGGCGTCTCAGGCTGGAGGCCCCGTCAGCGGGGCTTCGGGCCGTAGCGGCAGTGCGTCCTGTCTTTGCACAGTGGCTGGACAGGCGCCACGGCGCGGCGATATTTCGCCTGACGCAGGTGCTCACCGGGCATGGGTGCTTCGGGGAGTACCTGTGTCAGATAGTAGGCACGGAGGTGAGCGCCGTGTGTCACCATTGTGACAACTGCCCGCGGGATACGGCCCAACATACGTTGGAGTCTTGCCCAGCCTGGGACGATGAGCGCAGCGCTCTCGTGTCAGTCGTCGGAGGAGACCTCTCGCTGCCGGCCGTGGTCGCTTCCATGGTCGGCAGCCCGGAGGCCTGGCGTGCGGTGGCCCACTTCTGCGAGGTGGTCCTCTCGCAGAAGGAGAGTGCCGAGAGGGATCGAGAGAGGGAGGATCCCTCCCGCCGTCAGAGGAGACGTAGGAGGCGCCGGGTGGACGACTGACCGGCGTCTCCCGCCCTGTGGAATGGGGGCGTTTGGAGAATTCCACCACGGTATCCCCTGCCTGTCGTAAAAGGCGACTAATAGGGGCCACGAAGGGGTCGTCGGCGGGCAGCAGGGGCTGCCCGTCCTAGTGCGCGCGCACTTTTCAGTGCGCGCAGTGCGTTCATCGCACACCTCGGTTGACCCCGGGATGGACGGCAGCGTGTTGTTGGCCTCACGCTGCCGTAGACGCCGAGGGCGTCCTTCGGTGCGCGGGGGCTTTTGAGCCCCCCCCCCCATAGGAGACGGGCCGCAAGGCGGCACCGCGCAGGGGCGGTTGCGGTCGCAGACTAGACATTTCAACGTCAGAGGAAGCCCGCAGCCGTCCCAAATGCGCCGAAGAGGGCCACCGCGGAGTTTTAGTTGGTATGCCGTGCGTTGTACATAGGTTAGGGACTCGGCCCGGCGGTCGCCCGAAGGTCTACATCAATTCCGGGCGGCGCAACGTCGGGTCGTAAGGCACGGTGACCCCAACATAACCGCTCAGTCGCCCCCCGCGAAGGCTGGGCGGTAGTAATAAGGCACTTTCTCCGCGAAACCAAAAAAAAAAAAAGGTTCCGCCCTGTGGAATGGGGGCGTTTGGAGAATACCACCACGGTAAACCCCTGCCTGTCGTAAGAGGCGACTAATAGGGGCCACGAAGGGGGTCGTCGGCGGGCAGCAGGGGGCTGTCCGTCCTAGTGCGCGCGCACTTTCCAGTGCGTGTAGTGCGTTCATCGCACACTTTCGGTTGACCCCCGGGATGGGCGGCAGTGTGGTGTTGACCTCACGCTGCCGCTGACGCTGAGAGCGTCCTTCGGTGCGCGGGGGCTTAGGAGCCCCCCCATTTAGGAGACGGGCCGCAAGGCGGCACCGCGCAGGGGCGGCCGCGGACGAAACTCGGACCTGGTGTCACGAGGTAGCACGCAGTCGTCCCTATGCGCCGAAGAGGGTCAACGCGGAGTTTTAGTTGGTAGGTCGTTGCGTAGGGACTAGTTTGTTAGGGTTAGGGACTCGGCCCGACCGCCGCCCGTGGGTTCCGGGCCGCTCAATTGTCGGGTCGTAAGGCAACGGCTATCCCAACATAACCGCTCAGTCGCCCCCGCGAAGGCTGGGCGGTAGTAATAAGGTACTTTCTCCGCGAAACCAAAAAAAAAAAAAAAAAGGTTAGGTTAGGTTAGGTTAGGTTAGGTTAGGTTAGGTTGGGGTGGGGTGCTAGGTCAGGAAACCTCCTCGTGGTGCACCCTGGGCAACGGCGCGTCGATCAGACCGATCAGGCTGATCTGCGCGCTGGCTAATATCCTGACAACCGAGGTGGTTGGCGGTCGTCGCCTCTTGTGGCGGCTGTCGTCTCGTAGTATGAAGTGATTGGCCCATCTTGGGCGGCTCCCGGTTCTGTCCCGGGGGTGTCGACGGGCTCGGTGTGCGCTCATCCCGCCCCGAGCAGGCAGTGGGGGGGATTCTCTCTTCCGCTGTCTCCGTCGCAGATCGTAATCCGGTATGGAGGTCGGTGGTTATGTCTCGCGCTCCTGCCGGACCGAGGGTCTTGGCTTAACCGCCCGGACTGCGAGGAAGAAAACCTCTATAAAAAATTACCCCGAATCCCAAGCGGCGGCGCACCGCGAGGGATGCATGGCCGATGGGTAGTTCGGTCTCGAGTGCGACCCCCGCCAGAGTACAGGCCGACCCTCTTGGCGGGTTACGCTAGGCTTACCCAGGTACAGGGGGCACTGCCTGGGTGGACTTTTATTTCCCCCATACTCGTGGGATCAAAAATGAATAATGACATAAAAAAACCCATTTTAAATAAGACGCCAGTGGTTGTGCTGGAGAGGCTGCCTACTCCAGTTCCGGCTGGAGAGGCGGAGGTGGTGACAGGAGGGGAGGGCGGGAAGCCCGTCGAGGCCTTAGTGGGCCGCTTTTATGTAGGGGACTCGGAGTCGAGCGAGGGTGTCTCGTCGGCCCGAGAGGGAAGGCCTCGAAGGGAATCCTCTCGCTTGACGAGTGAGACGGACGAGCCTCTCCCTAAAACAGTGACGACGGACAGTCGGGGGCGAGGACGTCCGCCTACGACTGTTACGGGCCTCAAAAAGACCCGCAAGGAGCTGGACGCGCAGAAGCGTCAGCTGGGCAAGAGGCAGTTGGAGGAGGAACTGGTGACGTTGCTCCAGTTTCGGAGGTCTCCGGTTGCCGGCGAGGTCGAGATCATGCAGGTCGATGAGGACCGCGTGATCTCCAAGGAGGATCTGCTGCGCTGCGGAGACGTGGTGCGGCGGATAGTGAAGAAGTCGGGAAGCCTCAAGGGGACCTCCCAAAAGGCCCTAAATGAGGTTACCGACCTCATCATTAAATACGTGGACCAGCCGGAGTCCTCGAAAATAATTCGCCTCGAGCACGAGGCGAAAAAGTGGAGGGAGCAGAGCGCCCGCCTGGAGGCGTCTTTAAAGACACTCCAGGAGGAGAATGCCTCGCTCCGCCGGCGCCTACAGGACCTGGAGACGGCCACCAAGTCTGCTCCGATGGAGGACGTCCTGGAGCGCATGGAGGCCATGGAGCATGCGAGGGTGGAGTCGGCGCTTATGGGCCCGGCTCGGAGACTCCCCACTGGCGCACG
The DNA here is from genome assembly GCF_014839805.1 of Manduca sexta. NCBI lineage: Eukaryota > Metazoa > Arthropoda > Insecta > Lepidoptera > Sphingidae > Manduca > Manduca sexta. The sequence goes on along the minus strand of NW_023592160.1, from coordinate 38,792 downwards.
AAGTGCGCAGTGCCCCTGTGGAGCTTCCCGTCCAGGGGGGCTACGTAGTGGGGAGCTCCCACCCTCCCTCGGGTAAGGGCAAGGGCGTGGGGAAGGGGAAGAGGGCGGCCAAACCCGCTCCCGCCCCTCTGACCCCGACCCCAGTGGCTGGACCTTCCAGCGCTCCTCCCCGCGTTGAGGCCCCTGGCCCATCCGGTGCGGGACCGTCTGGTGGACAGGCAAGGAGCGCTGGTCCTGCACCACGCAGAGCCAATGGGGCTGCTAAAAAGCCCGAGGAGAGGAGGACCGGGGGGGCGAAGAAGAAGCCCGTTCCCCCCCCGCAGCAGGCTCCACGTGAGCCCCGTCCGCTGCCGCCGGCACCAGTGTCGATGGACAGAGAGTGGACGGTCGTGGTGGGCAAACGGAAGAAGCCCAGGTCCGGTGCGGCGCCGGCTGCAAGCCCGCAGCAACCGTCGCGTCGGGCCGAACCGAGACTTCGCCCGCCACGCTCTGCGGCCGTCATCATCTCTTTGACGCCGGCGGCAGTGGAGAAAGGGCTCACTTACAAGGGCGTATTGACCGACGCTCAGTGCAGGGTGGACCTCACCGGCCTCGACATTACGAGGCTGAGGCCGAAATTTACGGCCACGGGTGCCCCGATGTACGAGGTGCCCGGGGCCAATTCCGAAGAGAGGGCCGACTCCCTCGCCGCGAGGCTGAGGGAGTGTTTTAGTGGGTCGGAGGACGTTAAAATCTCCCGGCCCACGAAGACCGTTGAACTGCGACTGACGGAGCTGGATTACACAGCTACTCCAGAGTCAGTCGCAGCGGCCCTCTCTAAGGCCGGTGAGTGTTCCACCGAGAGCATTAGGGTCGGTCAAATCCGTCCCGATCGCTCCGGGGTGGGCAGCGTGTGGGTGCGGATGCCCATAAAGGCTGCCCAAAAAGTGCGGGGGGCGAGCCGAATTCTGATCGGCTGGACCGCGGCTCGGGTGACCGTGCTCGAGTCGCGGCCCATGAGGTGCTTTCGGTGCCTGGAATCCGGGCATGTGCGGGAGCGCTGTGACTGCGCAGTAGACCGCAGCGAGCTTTGTTATCGCTGCGGTCAGGCGGGTCACAAAGCCCGCGAGTGTAGCGCCGCGCCGAACTGTGCAGTCTGCGCGGCTTCGGATAGGCCCGCCGGGCACCGGCTGTGAGGGAAGGCGTGTCCCGCCCCCTCTCGCCGTAACCGGCGCCGCCCCCCGCAACGTAGTGTTGTTGCCGCTGTGGCCGTGTCCCAGCCACAGACGGCAGACCCACCGCAGGTCGCGATGGAAGTAGTAGAGGTCGTCCAATAATGGACTTAAAGTTCCTCCAGGCGAACATCAACCACTGCGCCCGCGCTCAGGACCTGTTGTCCCAAAGCATGGCGCAGTGGTCGGTGCAAGTGGCCGTGGTTGCCGAGGCCGTATTTTGTCCCTCCCCGTGATAACTGGGCAGGGGACATTGGCGGTTCGGTAGCTATCATCACCCAGGGAGCTGCCGGCTCCCCGCCCTTCGAAAAAAGTAGCGAAGGGCCAGGGATGTGTGGCGGTTCTGTTGGGGGACATTTGGATTGTCGGAGTGTATTTTTCCCCCAACAGACCCCCTAGCTGAATTCGAGACGTTTCTCATTCAGCTGGGGTCCCTGGTGGAACAGGGTCAACCTCGCCCCACGATCGTCGCCGGTGACTTCAACGCCAAATCTGTGGTTTGGGGTTCGCCGGCGACTGACGTTCGAGGCGAGGTCCTGGAGGACTGGGCGATCTCTATTGGCCTGGTCGTCCTGAACAGGGGGTCGGTGGACACGTGCGTGCGGCACAACGGCGGGTCTATTGTCGATCTGTCGTTTGGGAGTCCCGCCGTTGCGCGTCGTGTTCGGGGCTGGAGAGTCCTTGCGGGCGTGGAGACGTTGTCGGACCATCGTTACATCAGGTTCGACGTCTCCGCGTCAGCGAGTGTCCAGCCCGGCGGTGTGTCGAGTGCCCCTGTTCAGGGCGGCCTGCGGTGGGTTTTACCTCGCCTCGATAGGGAGGCCTTAGGTCTGGCCGCTCTGGTAGTGTCCTGGCTCCCCGCACCGGAGTCTCCGGTGCGGGTCGAGCAGGAGGCGGAGTGGTTCGGGGTGGCAATGTCGGACGTTTGCGACGCCGCCATGCCCCGGGCCCTCCGTCGTCCGCCGCGGCGGCAGGTGTACTGGTGGTCGGCGGAGTTAGCGCAGTTGCGTGCGTTTTGCGTTGCTGCGCGCCGCCGGTACGCCGGGCATCGTCGCCGCAGGCGAAGAAGGCAGGACCACGAGGACCAGGAGCGGCGGCTCTATGGCCTCTATAAAGAGGCGAAGAGAGCGCTGCGGGTGGCCGTTCATAGGGCCAAGGTCGCGGCTCGAAAGGAGTTCCTGGGGACTCTCGACGGGGACCCGTGGGGCGCCCTTATCGCTTGGTGATGAACAAGCTTCGCCCAGCGGCGCCCCCACTGTCGGAGAGTCTCCGGCCAGACCTTCTGGCCAGTGTAGTCGCGGCCTTGTTCCCGGCCACCGTGGAGACCACTCCTCCACCGATGGCGTCACCGGAAGTGGCGTCATCGTCGGTAATGAGTTCGGCAAGGGATATCCCGGAGGTGTCGCCCGCGGAATTGCGGGCGGCGGTGCTTCGACTGCGGAGCAAAAACACGGCCCCAGGGCTCGACGGCATCCCCGGTAGAGCGTGGGTGCTAGCCCTCGAGCACCTGGGTCCGAGGCTCCGCAGATTGTTCTCCGCCTGTTTGGAGCAGGGCGTCTTCCCGGCGCGTTGGAAAACCGGGAAGCTCGTCCTGCTGAAGAAGGAGGGACGGCCCGCAGAGTCGCCGTCGGCCTACCGGCCCATCGTGTTGCTCGACGAGGTCGCCAAACTCTTCGAGCGCATCGTCCATGCTCGCCTCGTCGAGCATCTCGAGAGGGTCGGTCCAGATCTGGCCGACAACCAATACGGTTTTCGGAGGGGACGTTCTACCGTCCACGCGATTCTGCGGGTTAAGTCACAGGCGGAGGAAGCAGTGGCCAGAGGCAGCGTAGTTATAGCGATATCGTTGGATATCTCCAACGCATTTAACTCGCTGCCCTGGCCCTGCATCCACGAAGCACTGCGGTATCACGTGGTGCCGCCCTATCTTCGGCGTCTGGTGCACGCGTATCTGTCTGACAGGGACGTGGTGTATCCGGGCGTCGACGGGTGGCACCGAAGAGCGATGTCGTGCGGTGTTCCGCAGGGCTCGGTTTTGGGCCCTCTCCTGTGGAACATCGGGTACGACTGGGTGCTCCGTGGTACCAACCACCGGGGTGTCGACGTGACCTGCTACGCTGACGACACGCTGGTCACGGCGACATCAGGGACCTTCCAGGATGCCGCAATCCTGGCGGCGGTGGGCACCGGCCATGTAGTCGATCGCATTCGGCGCTTGGGGCTGAAGGTGGCCCTCGAGAAAACCGAGGCCATCTGTTTTCATGGGCCTCGGAGAGGGCCACCGGCCGGTGCCCACATCGTTGTGGGGGGGGTGCGGATTCCCATCGGCAAGAGTATGAAGTACTTGGGTTTAGTTTTGGATGGCCGATGGGAGTTTCGCACCCATTTCACGTTGTTGCGGACGAAATTGTCCCGGGCAGCGGGCGCTCTTTCCAGCCTGCTGCCCAACTTGGAAGGTCCTGGTATCCCTTGCCGAAGGTTGTACCACGGGGTCGTGCGGTCCATGGCACTGTACGGCAGCCCTGTCTGGGCTGACGCCCTGGGGGAGCGTTCTGTCGCTCTCCTGCGGGGCCCGCAGCGCGTAGTGGCGCAGCGGGCGATCAGGGCGTACCGCACGGTCTCGTTCGAGGCGGCTTGTCTTTTGGCCGGATTCCTGCCCTGGGATCTGGACGCCAGAGCCCTGTCAGAGGTATTCCACTGGCGGGAGGAGGCGTTCAGTCGCGGGCAGCGTCCGGCCCCGAAGGAGGTTGAGGCCATGAGGGCCTCCCTACGGCGAGCCGCCGTGGAGGAGTGGCGTCTCAGGCTGGAGGCCCCGTCAGCGGGGCTCCGGACCGTCGTGGCAGTGCGGCCTGTCTTTGCCGAGTGGCTGGACAGGCGCCACGGTGCGGCAACCTTTTCGGTTGACACAGGTACTCACCGGGCATGGCTGCTTCGGTGAGTATCTGTGCCGGATCGTTGGTACGGAGGTGTCGGCCGTGTGTCACCATTGTGACAACTGCCCGCTGGATACGGCTCAACACACTTTGGCGTTGTGTCCAGCCTGGGACGAAGAGCGCAGCGCTCTCAGATCAGTCGTCGGAGGAGATCTCTCGCTGCCGGCCGTGGTCGCTTCCATGGTCGGCAGCGAGAGGTCATGGCGTGCAGTGGCCCACTTCTGCGAGGTGGTCATCTCGCAGAAGGAGGGTGCCGAGAGGGATCGGGAGAGGGAGGATCCCTCTCGCCGCCAGAGGAGACGTAGGAGGCGCCGGGTGGACGACTGACCGGCGTCTCCCGCCCTGTGGATTGGGGGCGTTTGGAGAATTCCACCACGGTATCCCCTGCCTGTCGTAAAAGGCGACTAATAGGGGCCACGATGGGGGTCGTCGGCGGGCAGCAGGGGCTGTCCGCCCTAGTGCATTCTTGTGCGCTCTTGCACAATTTTCGGTTGACCCCCGGGATGGACGGCAGTGTGCAGTTGGCCTCATGCTGCCGTAGACGCCGAGGGCGTCCTTCGGTGCGCGGGGGCTTCTGAGCCCCCCCATAATAGGAGACGGGCCGCACTAGGCGGCATCGCGCAGGGGCGGCTGCAGTTGTAGTCTTAGACAAACGTCAGAGGAAGCCTGCAGCCGTCCCTAATGCGCCGAAGAGGGCCACCGCGGAGTTTTAGTTGGTATGCCGTGCGTTGTACATAGGTTAGGGACTCGGCCCGGCGGTCGCCCGAAGGTCTGACATCAAATCCGGGCGGCGCAACGCCGGGTCGTAAGGCACGGTGACCCCAACATAACCGCTCAGTCGCCCCCCATGAAGGCTGGGCGGTAGTCATAAGGCACTTTCTCCGCGAAAACAAAAAAAAAAAAAAAAAAAAAAGGTTAGGTTGGGGTGCTAGGTCAGGAAACCTCCTCGTGGTGCACCCTGGGCAACGGCGCGTCGATCAGACCGATCAGGCTGATCTGCGCGCCGGCGAATATCCTGACAACGAGTTGTTGACGGTCGTCGCCTCTTGCGGCGGCCGCCGTCTAGTTACGCCGTCGGACAGTGTCGTCGTCGACCAGTCTCTCCGTCACTTGTGGCGTTGGCGAGTAGGCCCGCTGACGATATTTTCCGCCGTCGACTAGGACAACGTCGTGGGGCCCATCTCGGGCAGCTCCCGGTTCCGTCCCGGGGGTGTCGGCGGGCTCGGTGTGCGCTCACCCCGCCCCGAGCAGGCAGTGGGGGGATTTTCCCTTTCATTGCCACCGTCATAGATCGTAACCCGGTATGGAGGTCTGTGGATATGTCTCGCGCTCCTGCCGGACCGAGGGTCTTGGCTTAACCGCCCGGACCGCGAGGAAGAAAACCTCTATAAAAAATCACCCCGAATCCCAAGCGGCGGCGCACCGCGAGGGGATGCATGGCCGATGGGTAGTTCGGTCTCGAGTGCGACCCCCGCCAGAGTACCGGCCGAAACTCTGTGCGGGTTACGCTAGGCTTACCCAGGTACAGGGGGCACTGCCTGGGTGGACCACCCCTTCCCCCCATACTCGTGGGAACAATCATGGAATCCTTATCTCAACTTAAAAAACCCATTATTCTTTTGACGAAGTTGCCTTCTCCGGCTCCGGAATCCGGGGCTGGGGAGGCGGAGTTCGGGGGGCGAAAGCCCGCTGATGGCGAAGTACAGAAGGAGAAAACAGGCGAGAAGCCCATGGAGGTGGTAGCTGAATTTGTACGGCCTCTGAGTCTAGACTCGGACTCAAGTGGGAGCGGCTCCACCGTACGCAGTAAGAAGCTCTGGAGGAGGAACTCGCACACAAGAAACAGCTTTTCGCAGCTGAGTCTCACAAGCGACACCGACGAACCGGCGCCGAAGACGCAGGCGATCGACGGCAGAGTAAGAGGACGCCCGCCCTCAGTGGGCAAATATGTCGGCTTGAGGAAAGCTCAGCTCGAGCGGGATAAACTCCAGCGCGAGGGAGGCGAAGAAGAAGGCCGACAAGGAGCTGGAGGACCGGCTCCATTTTGTCAAGTCGCCGATTCCTCCCAAGGAAGACACTGAAGAAGAGGACCGACCCGTGCTGAGGGAAGACCTAAGGCAGTGTATCCAGGTAGTACGCACAACAGTGAGGAAATCTGGCAACCTCAAAGGTACTTCCCAGAAGGCCCTAAACTGGGTCACAAACAAAATTGCCAGGTATGTAGACCAACCTGAGTCCGCCGCAATCGCTCTTCTTGAGAGCGAGGCTAAGAAGTGGCAGGAGAACTGTGCCCGGCTCGAGGCAAATATGAAGACGATTCAGGAGGAGAACACTGCTCTGAAACGACGCTTCGAAGAGCTGGAGGCGGCCGCCAAAGGGCCGTCAACAGAAGAAATGCTGGCGATGGTCGAAGCAAGGGTCCAAGCTCGAATGGAGTCGATCCTCATGGGCCCAGCGCAACGGCCACCGCTGGCACACGAAAAGAAGACTACTCCCGGGGATGTCCAACTCCCAGTGAGCGATGGGTATGTTGGTGGAACCTACGCCAAGCCGAGGAAGGAGAAAGGAAAAGGGAGGGGAAAAAGACGGCCCAGCCCGCTCAGGCTCCCGCTCCTGCCCCCACTATCCCTGCTCCCATCGCTGGACCTTCCAGTGCCCCGCCGCAAGCCGTAGCGGGCCCTTCTACTGCGGCGGTTTCGACACCCGCGATGGCACCAGCAAGAAGACGCGAGAAGAGCGCGGCGGCTGTAAAGAAGCCAGCACCAGGCTCCAAACCGAAGAAGAGCGGAAGAAAAGAGCCGGCAGTTCAACCCGCTCCAGAGCCCCGTGTACTACCACCAGCCCCGGCTAACATGGACACGCCGTGGGTCGAGGTGGCCAGAAGAAAGAAGAAGGGGAAGTCGACAGCAGCGCCAACATCCAGCGCGCAGCCGCCGAAACCGACGCGCCAAAAGGAACCAAAACTGCGACCGCCACGTTCTGCGGCCGTGGTAATCTCGCTGACGCCGGCAGCAGTGGCAAAGGGGATGACGTACAAGGGCGTCCTCACGGACGCACAGAACCGCGTGGACCTCACCGGATTGGATATCTCGAGGCTAAAGCCGAAGTTCACGGCCACGGGCGCCCCCATGTATGAGGTGCCCGGGGCCAATTCGGAGGAGAGGGCCGACTCCTTCGCCGCAAGGCTGAGGGAGTGCTTCGGTGGGTCGGAGGATATTAAGATCTCCCGGACCCACGAAGACTGCAGAGCTGCGGCTGACGGAGTTGGACTACACGGCCACTCCGGAGTCGGTCGCAGCGGCCCTCTCCAGAGCCGGTGAGTGTCCCGCGGACGCAATCAAGGTGGGGCAAATTCGCCCCGATCGCTCCGGCGTTGGGACCGCCTGGGTTCGTTTGCCCATAAAGGCGGCCCAAAAGGTGAAGGGGGCGGGCCGAATTTTGATCGGTTGGACCGCGGCTCGAGTGACCGTCCTCGAGTCGCGGCCCCTGCGGTGCTTCCGGTGCCTGGAGAGCGGGCACGTAAGGGAGCGCTGCGACTGCGCAGTGGACCGCAGCGAGTTGTGCTATCGCTGCGGTCAAGCGGGCCACAAAGCCCGCGAGTGCAAGGCCCCGGCGAACTGCGCAGTCTGCGCTGCCGCCGGTAGGCCCGCCAGGCACCGGCTCGGGGGGAAGGCTTGTTCTGCCCCCTCCCGACGCAACCGGCGCCGCCCCCAAGGAAGGAATGCCACCGCGGCTGAGGTTCTGTCCCAGCCGCAGGCGGCGGGCCCACCGCAACCAGTGGCCGAGATGGACGTGGAGGAGATCGCCCATCAGTAATGGACCTAAGTTTCCTCCAGGCGAACATCAACCACTGCGCCCGCGCCCAGGACCTGTTGTCCCAAAGCCTGGCGCAGTGGTCGGTGCAAGTGGCCGTGGTCGCCGAACCGTATTTTGTCCCGCCCCGAGATAACTGGGTAGGGGACATCGACGGGTCGGTGGCCATCATCACCAGGGTGCCGTTGGCTCCCCGCCCTTCGCAAAAGTCGAGAAGGGCCAGGGATGCGTCGCGGCTCTGTTGGGGGACTTGTGGATTGTAGGAGTTTATTTCTCCCCCAACAGACCTCTGGCCGAGTTCGAATCCTTTCTCGTTCGGCTGGGGGCCCTGGTTGAGCAAGGCCAACCTCACCCGGCGATCGTCGCCGGCGACTTCAACGCGAAGTCCGCGGTCTGGGGTTCGCCGGCGACCGACGCTCGCGGTGAGGTCCTGGAGGAATGGGCGATTTCCGTCGGCCTGGTCGTTCTGAACAGGGGGTCGGTGGACACGTGCGTGCGGCACAACGGCGGGTCTATTGTGGATTTGTCGTTTGGGAGCCCCGCCGTCGCACGTCGTGTCCAGGGCTGGAGAGTCCTCGTGGGCGTGGAGACGCTGTCGGACCACCGTTATATAAGGTTCGATGTCTCCGCGCCCCCGAGTATCCGGCCCAATAGTACTGGTGGACCGAGTGCCCCTCGACAGGACGGCCCGCGGTGGGCGTTAAGGCGCCTCGACAAGGAGGCCCTAGAGTTGGCCGCTCTGGCAGTCTCGTGGCTCCCCGAGCCGGAGGGTCCGGTTCGGGTAGAGCAGGAGGCGGAGTGGTTCGGGGTGGCAATGTCGGATGTCTGCGACGCCGCCATGCCCCGGGCGCTCCGTCGTCCTCCGCGGCGGGAGGTGTACTGGTGGTCGGCGGAGTTAGCGCAGTTGCGCGCGTCTTGCGTGGCTGCACGCCGCCGATGCGCCAGACATCGCCGCCGCCGAATCCGAGGAAGAGACCACGAAGACCAGGAGCGGCAGCTCTACGGCCTCTATAAAGAGGCGAAGAGAGCGCTGCGGGTGGCCATTCACAGGGCCATGGTCGCGGCACGTTGGGAGTTTTTGGAGACTCTCGACGCGGACCCGTGGGGCGCCCATACAAGCTAGTTATGAACAAGCTTCGTACGGCGGCGCCTCCACTGTCGGAGAGTCTCAGGCCAGATTTATTGGCCAACGTTGTCGCGGCCTTGTTCCCGGCCACCGAGGAGACCACTCCTCCACCGATGGCGCCACCGGAAGTGGCGTCATCGTCGTCGGAACTTTCGGCAAGGGATATTCCAGAGGTTTCGCCCGCGGAAATGCGGGCGGCAGTGTTTCGACTGCGGGGCAAAAACACCGCCCCGGGTCTCGACGGCATCCCCGGGAAAGCCTGGGTGTTAGCCCTCGAGTACTTGGGGCCGCGGCTCCGCAGTCTATTCTCCGCCTGTATGGTGCAGGGCGTCTTCCCGGCGCGTTGGAAAGTCGGGAAGCTCGTCCTGCTTAAGAAAGAGGGGGAGACCCGCAGAGTCGCCGTCGGCCTACCGGCCCATCGTGCTGCTCGACGAGGTCGCCAAACTTTTTGAGCGTATTATACACGCGCGCCTCGTCGAGCATCTCGAGAGGGTCGGTCCAAATTTGGCCGACAAACAGTTTGGCTTTAGGAGTGGACGCTCAACTGTCCACGCGATTCTGCGGGTCAAGTCGCAGGCGGAGGCAGCAGTGGCCAGGGGAAAGGTCGTCGCGGTTTCCTCGACGCTCCCCTTTTTGCTCCCCTGGCCATGCATCAACGAAGCACTGCGGTACCACGTGGTGCCGTCTCTCAGGCGTACCTACCTGACCACAGGTACGTGGTGTATCCGGGCGCCGACGGGTGGCACCGAAGAGCGATGTCGTGCGGTGTTCCACAGGGGTCGGTTCTAGGCCCCTCTTGTGGAACATCGGGTACGACTGGGTGCTCCGTGGTGCCAATCTCTGGGGCGTCGACGTGACGTGTTATGCGGATGACACGTTGGTCACGGCGACGTCTACGGCGACTCTACCGCGAGGGCGCCGCGATCCTGGCGGCGGTGGGCACCGGTCATGTAGTGAGCCGCATTCGGCGTTTAGGTTTAAAGGTGGCCTCGAGAAGACCGAGGCCATCTGCTTTCACGGGCTCGGAGGGGGCCACCGGCCGGTGCCCACATCGTAGTGGAGGGGGTGCGGATTCCCATCGGCAATACCATGAAGTATTTAGGTTTGATTTTGGATAGCCGGTGGGAGTTCAGCGCCCATTTTAAAAAGCTTAAGGACAAAGTTGACCAGGGCGGCGGGCGCTCTTTCCAGCCTGCTGCCCAACCTGGAAGGTCCAAATATCCCTTGTCGAAGGTTATACCACGGGGTCGCGGTCCATAGCACTATACGGCAGCCCGGTCTGGGCTGACGCCCTAGGGGAGCGTTCTGCCGCTCTTTCTGCGGGGCCCGCAGCGGGTCATTGCGCAGCGGGCCATACGGGCGTATCGCACGGTCTCGTTCGAGGCGGCTAGTCTTTTGGCCGGATTCCTGCCCTGGGATCTGGACGCCAAGGCTCTCTCCGATACATTCCATTGGAGGGAGGAGGCGTTCAGGAATGGGCAGCGTCCGGCCCTGAAGGAGGTGGAGGCCAAGAGGGCCTCCTTACGGCGAGCCGCCGTGGAGGAGTGGCGTCTCAGGCTGGAGGCCCCGTCAGCGGGGCTTCGGGCCGTCGCGGCAGTGCGTCCTGTCTTTGCACAGTGGCTGGACAGGCGCCACGGCGCGGCACCTTAGATTGACACAGGTGCTCACCGGGCATGGGTGCTTCGGGGAGTACCTGTGTCAGATAGCAGGGACGGAGATAAGCGCCGTGTGTCACCATTGTGACAACTGCCCGCGGGATACGGCCCAACATACGTTGGAGTCTTGCCCAGCCTGGGACGATGAGCGCAGCGCTCTCGTGTCAGTCGTCGGAGGAGACCTCTCGCTGCCGGCTGTGGTCGCGTCCATGGTCGACAGTCGGGAGGCCTGGCGTGCGGTGGCCCACTTCTGTGAGGTGGTTCTCTCGCAGAAGGAGAGTGCCGAGAGGGATCGGGAACGGGCCGATCCCTCCCGCCGTCAGAGGAGACGTAGGAGGCGCCGGGTGGACGACTGACCGGCGTCTCCCGCCCTGTGGAATGGGGGCGTTTGGAGAATACCACCACGGTAAACCCCTGCCTGTCGTAAGAGGCGACTAATAGGGGCCACGAAGGGGGTCGTCGGCGGGCAGCAGGGGCTGTCCGTCCTAGTGCGCGCGCACTTTTCAGTGCGTGTAGTGCGTTCATCGCACACTTTCGGTTGACCCCGGGATGGGCGGCAGTGTGGTGTTGACCTCACGCTGCCGCTGACGCTGAGAGCGTCCTTCGGTGCGCGGGGGCTTAGGAGCCCCCCCATTCAGGGAGACGGGCCGCAAGGCGGCACCGCGCAGGGGGCGGCCGCGGACGAAACTCGGACCTGCTGTCTCGAGGTAGCACGCAGCCGTCCCTATGCGCCGAAGAGGGTCAACGCGGAGTTTTAGTTGGTAGGTCGTTGCGTAGGGACTAGTTTTGTTAGGGTTAGGGACTCGGCCCGACCGCCGCCCGTGGGTTCCGGGCCGCTCAATTGTCGGGTCGTAAGGCAACGGCTACCCCAACATAACCGCTCAGTCGCCCCCCGCGAAGGCTGGGCGGTAGTAATAAGGCACTTTCTCCGCGAAACCAAAAAAAAAAAAAAAAAAAAAAAAAGGTTAGGTTAGGTTAGGTTAGGTTAGGTTAGGTTGGGGTGCTAGGTCAGGAAACCTCCTCGTGGTGCACCCTGGGCAACGGCGCGTCGATCAGACCGATCAGGCTGATCTGCGCGCTGGCTAATATCCTGACAACCGAGGTGGTTGGCGGTCGTCGCCTCTTGCGGCGGCCGTCGTGTTGTAGTTGACGAGATTGGCCCATCTTGGGCGGCCCCCGGTTCTGTCCGGAGGTGTCGACGGGCTCGGTGTGCGCTCACCCCGCCCCGAGCAGGCGGTGGGGGACTCTCTCCCATTGGCGCCGTCGCAGATCGTAATCCGGTGTGGAGGTCTGTGGATATGTCTCGCGCTCCCGCTGGACCGAGGGTCTTGGCTTAACCGCCCGGACCGCGAGGAAGAAAACCTCTATAAAAAATCACCCCGAATCCCAAGCGGCGGCGCACCGCGAGGGGATGCATGGCCGATGGGTAGTTCGGTCTCGAGTGCGACCCCCGCCAGAGTACCGGCCGACACTCTGTGCGGGTTACGCTAGGCTTACCCAGGTACAGGGGGCACTGCCTGGGCGGACCACCCTTTCCCCATACTCGTGGGACTCAACATGGATTCTCTTCACTTTTAAAAAACCAACGATCATTTTGACGAGATTGCCTACTCCGGTTCCGTCCGGAGAGGCGGTGGTCGGTGGGCGTAAGCCCAACGACGTAGACGATGTAGAGGGGAGTGTGGCTGAAAGGCCAATGGAGGGAGTGGCCGGAACATCCGGGGCCACAATCACAGACGTAGATTCAGAGTCGAGCGGAAGTGTCTCTTCCGTCCGGAGCAGGAGGCTCTGGAGGAGGCATTCCCGCTCGATTGACAGTGTGTCACTACACTTCACTAGTGACACTGACGAGCCGGCGCCGAAGACACTAGCAACCGACGGCCGAGGGAGAGGGCGTCCTCCCTCGGTCGGTAAATACGCCGGGCTTAAGAAGGCGCAGAAAGAACGCGACCGCCTGAAGCGAGAGGAGGCGCGAAGAAAGGCCACCGAAGAACTGGATGAGCGACTTCGCCACGTAAAATCGCCATTACCTCCCAGGGCCGACGCGGACGAGGACCGCCCCGTCCTTAAGGAGGACCTTAGAGAGTGTGGGCAGATTGTGCGGGCAATCGTAAGGAAATCGGGCAATTTGAAGGGAACTTCACAGAAGGCCCTAAACCGGGTGATCAACCTCATCATCCGGTACGTGGAGCAGCCCGAGTCTGCCGCGATAGCCCGCCCTCGAAGAGGAAAAGAAAAAAGGCTAAGGAGGAAAGCGCCCGCCCTCGAAGCTACCGTCAAAGGGCTGCAAGAAGAGAACGCCTCGCTCCGCCGCAGGTTAGACGAGCTGGAGGCGTCATCCAGTAAAAGCCCCCGACAGAAGAATTGTGGGCAATGGTCGGAGGCTAGGAGTCCAGGCCAGGGTGGAGTCGGCCCTGATGGGGCCAGCCCAGAGGCCCACTCTGGCCCACGAAAAGAAGGCCGCCCCCGGGGACACGCAGCTCCCTGTGACGAGCGGCTTCGTAGGAGGGGCGCCTAACAACGGCAAACCGGCGAAGAACAAGGGGAAGGGGAAGGCGAAAGGACCAGCCGAACCAGCTCCGCCCCTCTCCGCTCCTGCGACTGGGCCCACTAGCGCGCCGCCAACAGCTGTCCCTGGTCCTTCCAGGGCCCCGGCAAAAACAGGGGGAAAGAAGAAAAAGACGAAGAAGGACACGCCAGCACAAGCCGCTCCGGAGCCCCGCCCGCTGCCGCCGGCTCCGACCTCGATGGAAACGCCGTGGGTCGTGGTGGCCAAAAAGAACAGAAAGAAGAAGGAAAGGCCCGCTCCGACATCAGCGGCAAACACGCAACCGCCACAATCAACACGTCGGGCGGAGCCAAAACTGCGGCCACCACGCTCTGCGGCCGTAATAATATCTCTTACACCGGCGGCGGTGGCGAAAGGCATGACGTATAAGGGCGTGCTGACAGACGCACAGAACCGGGTAGACCTCACCGGCCTGGACATTACCAGGCTGAGACCGAAGTTTGCGGCCACGGGCGCCCCAATGTACGAGGTGCCCGGGGCTAACTCAGAAGAGAGGGCCGACTCCCTCGCCGCAAGGCTGAGGGAGTGCTTCCGCGGGTCGGAAGATATCAGAACAACCCGGCCCACGAAGACCGTGGAACTGCGGCTAAGTGAGCTGGACTATACAGCCACTCCCCAAGGCCGGTGAGTGCGCCGTGGAGACGATAAAAGTTGGGCAAATTCGCCCTGATCGGTCAGGCGTAGGGACCGCCTGGGTGAAAATGCCCATAAAGGCGGCCCCACAAGTGAAGGGGGCGGGCCGAATACTGATCGGCTGGACCGCGGCTCGAGTGACTGTCCTCGAGTCGCGGCCCCTGCGGTGCTTCCGGTGCCTGGAGTCCGGGCACGTCCGGGAGCGCTGCGACTGCGCAGTGGACCGCAGCGAGTTGTGCTATCGCTGCGGTCAGGCGGGCCACAAAGCCCGCGAATGCAAGGCCCCGCCGAACTGCGCAGTCTGCGCTGCCGCCGGCAGGCCCGCCAGGCACCGGCTCGGGGGGAAGGCTTGTTCGGCCCCCTCCCGACGCAACCGGCGCCGCCCCCAAAGAAGGAATGCGCCTACGGCTGAGGTTCTGTCCCAGCCGCAGGCGGCGAGCCCACCGCAACAGTTAGTGGCCGAGATGGACGTAGAGGAGATCGCCCATCAATAATGGACCTAAGTTTCCTCCAGGCGAACATCAACCACTGCGCCCGCGCCCAGGACCTGTTGTCCCAAAGCCTGGCGCAGTGGTCGGTGCAAGTGGCCGTGGTCGCCGAACCGTATTTTGTCCCGCCCCGAGATAACTGGGTAGGGGACATCGACGGGTCGGTGGCCATCATCACCCAGGGTGCCGCTGGCTCCCCGCCCTTCGCAAAAGTCGAGAAGGGCCAGGGATGCGTCGCGGCTCTGTTGGGGGAATTGTGGATAGTTGGAGTTTATTTCTCCCCAACAGACCCCTGGCCGAGTTCGAATCTTTCCTCGTTCGGCTGGGGCCCTGGTTGAGCAGGGCCAACCTCACCCGACGATCGTCGCCGGTGACTTCAACGCGAAATCCGCGGTCTGGGGTTCGCCGGCGACCGACGCTCGCGGTGAGGTCCTGGAGGAATGGGCGATCTCCGTCGGCCTGGCCGTTCTGAACAGGGGTCGGTGGACACGTGCGTGCGGCACAACGGCGGGTCAATTGTTGATTTGTCGTTTGGGTGCCCCGTCGTCGCACGTCGTGTCCGTGGCTGGAGGGTCCTCGTGGACGCGGAGACACTATCGGATCATCGATATATAAGGTTCGATGTCGCCGCGCCCACGAGTCAACGTAACCAGCCCAGTGGTGGACCGAGTGCCCCTGGTCAGGACGGCCCGCGGTGGGCATTAAGGCGCCTCGACAAGGAGGCCCTAGAGCTGGCCGCTCTGGCAGTCTCGTGGCTCCCCGAGCCGGAGGGTCCGGTGAGGGTCGAGCAGGAGGCGGAGTGGTTCGGGGTGGCAATGTCGGACGTTTGCGACGCCGCCATGCCCCGGGCGCTCCGTCGTCCTCCGCGGCGGGAGGTGTACTGGTGGTCGGCGGAGTTAGCGCAGTTGCGCGCGTCTTGCGTGGCTGCGCGCCGCCGATACGCCAGGCATCGCCGCCGCCGTATTCGCGCACGAGACCATGAAGACCGGGGAGCGGTAGCTCTACGGCCTCTATAAAGAGGCGAAGAGAGCGCTGCGGGTGGCCATTCATAGGGCCAAGGTCGCGGCACGTAAGGAGTTTTTGTGGAGACTCTCGACGCGGACCCGTGGGGCGCCCCTACAAACTAGTGATGAACAAGCTTCGTCCGGCGGCGCCCCCGCTGTCGCAGGAGAGTCTCCGGCCAGAACTTCTGGCCAACGTTGTCGCGGCCTTGTTCCCGGCCACCGAGGATACCACTCTCCTCCGACCGATGGCGCCACCGGAAGTGGCGTCATCGTCGTTTTCGGCAAGGGATATTCCAGAGGTTTCGCCCGCGGAAATGCGGGCGGCAGTGTTTCGGCTGCGGGGCAAAACACCGCCCCGGGTCTCGACGGCATCCCCGGAAAGCCTGGGTGTTAGCCCTCGAGTACCTGGGGCCGCGGCTCCGTAGCCTATTCTCCGCCTGTATGGTGCAGGGCGTCTTCCCGGCGCGGTGGAAGACCGGGAAGCTCGTCCTGCTTAAGAAAGAGGGGAGACCCGCAGAGTCGCCGTCGGCCTACCGGCCCATCGTGCTGCTCGACGAGGTCGCCAAACTTTTGAGCGTATTATACACGCGCGCCTCGTCGAGCATCTCGAGAGGGTCGGTCCAAATTTGGCCGACAAACAGTTTGGTTTTAGGAGTGGACGCTCAACTGTCCACGCGATTCTGCGGGTCAAGTCGCAGGCGGAGGAAGCAGTGGCCAGGGGAATGGTGGTTATCGCCGTCTCGTTAGACATTTCTAACGCTTTTAATTCGCTCCCTGGCCATGCATCAATGAAGCACTGCGGTACCACGTGGTGCCGCCCTATCTCAGGCGTCTGGTGCACGCGTACCTTCTGACAGGTACGTGGTGTATCCGGGCGCCGACGGGTGGCACCGAAGAGCGATGTCGTGCGGTGTTCCACAGGGGTCGGTTCTAGGCCCTCTCTTGTGGAACATCGGGTACGACTGGGTGCTCCGTGGTGCCAATCTCTGGGGCGTCGACGTGACGTGTTACGCGGATGACACGTTGGTCACGGCGACGTCTAAGACCTTCCAGGACGCCGCGATCCTGGCGGCGGTGGGTACCGGCCACGTAGTGAGCCGAATCAGGCGTTTAGGTTTGAAGGTGGCCCTCGAGAAGACCGAGGCCATTTGTTTTCACGGGCTCGGCGAGGGCCATCGGCCGGTGCCCACATCGAGGTTGAGGGGTGCGGATTCCCATCGGCAAAACTATGAAGTATTTAGGTCTGATTTTGGACAGCCGGTGGGAATTCCGCGCCCATTTTGAAAAGTTGCGGACGAAGTTGTCCAGGGCAGCGGGCGCTCTTTCTAGCCTGCTGCCCAACCTGGAAGGTCCTGGTATCCCTTGCCGAAGGTTGTACCACGGGGTCGTGCGGTCCATGGCGTTGTACGGCAGCCCGGTCTGGGCTGACGCCCTGGGGATCGTAGCGCAGCGGGCCATACGGGCGTACCGCACGGTCTCGTACGAGGCGGCTTGTCTTTTGGCCGGATTCCTGCCCTGGGATCTGGACGCCAAAGCCCTCTCCGATACTTTTCATTGGAGGGAGGAGGCGTTCAGGAACGGGCAGCGTCCGGCCCTGAAGGAGGTGGAGGCCAAAGGGCTCTCCTTACGGCGAGCCGCCGTGGAGGAGTGGCGTTCAGGCTGGAGGCCCCGTCAGCGGGGCTTCGGGCCGTAGCGGCAGTGCGTCCTGTCTTTGCACAGTGAAGCTGGACAGGGCGCCACGGCGCGGCGATATTTCGCCTGACGCAGGTGCTCACCGGGCATGGGTGCTTCGGGGAGTACCTGTGTCAGATAGTAGGTACGGAGGTGAGCGCCGTGTGTCACCATTGTGACAACTGCCCGCGGGATACGGCCCAACATACGTTGGAGTCTTGCCCAGCCTGGGACGATGAGCGCAGCGCTCTCGTGTCAGTCGTCGGAGGAGACCTCTCGCTGCCGGCCGTGGTCGCTTCCATGGTCGGCAGCCCGGAGGCCTGGCGTGCGGTGGCCCACTTCTGCGAGGTGGTCCTCTCGCAGAAGGAGAGTGCCGAGAGGGATCGAGAGAGGGAGGATCCCTCCCGCCGTCAGAGGAGACGTAGGAGGCGCCGGGTGGACGACTGACCGGCGTCTCCCGCCCTGTGGAATGGGGGCGTTTGGAGAATTCCACCACGGTATCCCCTGCCTGTCGTAAAAGGCGACTAATAGGGGCCACGAAGGGGTCGTCGGCGGGCAGCAGGGGCTGTCCGTCCTAGTGCGCGCGCACTTTAGTGCGTTCATCGCACACTCTCGGTTGACCCCCGGGATGGACGGCAGTGTGTTGTTGGCCTCACGCTGCCGTAGACGCCCAGGGCGTCCTTCGGTGCGCGTGGGATTATGAGCCCCCACCCCATGGGAGACGGGCCGCAAGGCGGCACCGCGCAGGGGCGGCTGCGGTCGCAGACTAGACATTTCAACGTCAGAGGAAGCCCGCAGCCGTCCCTAATGCGCCGAAGAGGGCCACCGCGGAGTTTTAGTTGGTATGCCGTGCGTTGTACATAGGTTAGGGACTCGGCCCGGCGGTCGCCCGAAGGTCTACATCAATTCCGGGCGGCGCAACGTCGGGTCGTAAGGCACGGTGACCCCAACATAACCGCTCAGTCGCCCCCCACGAAGGCTGGGCGGTAGTAATAAGGTACTTTCTCCGCGAAACCAAAAAAAAAAAAAAAGGTTAGGTTAGGTTAGGTTGGGGTGCTAGGTCAGGAAACCTCCTCGTGGTGCACCCTGGGCAACGGCGCGTCGATCAGACCGATCAGGCTGATCTGCGCGCTGGCTAATATCCTGACAACCGAGGTGGTTGGCGGTCGTCGCCTCTTGCGGCGGCCGTCGTGTTGTAGTTGACGAGATTGGCCCATCTTGGGCGGCCCCCGGTTCTGTCCGGAGGTGTCGACGGGCTCGGTGTGCGCTCATCCCGCCCCGAGCAGGCAGTGGGGGGGACTCTCTCCCATTGTCGCCGTCGCAGATCGTAATCCGGTGTGGAGGTCTGTGGATATGTCTCGCGCTCCCGCTGGACCGAGGGTCTTGGCTTAACCGCCCGGACCGCGAGGAAGAAAACCTCTATAAAAATCACCCCGAATCCCAAGCGGCGGCGCACCGCGAGGGGATGCATGGCCGATGGGCAGTTCGGTCTCGAGTGCGACCCCCGCCAGAGTACCGGCCGACACTCTGTGCGGGTTACGCTAGGCTTACCCAGGTACAGGGGCACTGCCTGGGCGGACCACCCTTTCCCCATACTCGTGGGACTCAAAATGGAATCTATCAATTTAAAACCCAACGAAATTTTTGACGCGTTTGCCCCTCGTGTTCCGACGGGAGAGGCGGAGGTCGGAGGGCGCAAGCCCAACGACGGTGAGGCGGTGGAGAAGTGCATGGGCGACAGGCCCATGGTAGTGGAGGACCGGAACATCATCTAGGCCGGAAGAACTGGAAATGGACTCGAGTCAAGCCTGAGTGTCTCCTCTGTCCGGAGCAGAAGGCTCTGTGGACACTCCCAGTCCATAGACAACTGCTCGCTTCTATCGAGTGACACCGACGAGCCGCCACCCAAGGCGGTTTCGAGACTGGAAAATACGTCGGGATAAAGAAGGCCCAAGAACGGGACAGGCTGAAGAGGGAAGAGGCGCGAAAGAGGGCCGAAGAGGAGCTGGAGGAGCGGCTGCGTTACGTGAAGTCGCCGCTCCCTCCCAAAAACCGACACGGACGATGACCTACCCGTCCTTAAGGAGGACCTGATTCAGTGCGGGCAAATTGTGCGGGCAATTGTGAGAAAGTCCGGAAATCTAAAGGGCACGTCACAAAAGGCGCTCAACCGGGTAATTAATCTTATCACTCGGTACGTACAGCAACCAGAGTCGGCCGCCATTGCCCGTCTGGAAGAGGAGAGAAAGAAGTGGCGCGAAAACAGCGAGCGCCTGGAGGAGAGCGTAAAGCGGCTAGAAGAGGAAAACTCCTCCCTCCGCCGTCGGCTCGAGGACCTGGAAGCGTCAAACAACTCCAGGACCACCACGGAGGACATGCTGGCCATGGTGGAGGCAAGGGTGCAGGCCCGACTAGAGTCCGCACTGATGGGGCCAGCTCAGAGACCACCTCTCGCACATGAAGCGAAGAGAAAATCCACCCCGGGGATATACAACTCCCCGTGACAGGGGGACTGGTGGGAGGCCCGCAGCCCAAGACCAAGAAGGAGAAAGGGAAAGGCAAGAAAACAGCCTCCGCTCACCCAACCCCCGCTCCCGTGGCCGGACCATCCAGCGCGCCGCTGCAAGACATCGCTGGGCCCTCCACGGCGGCGGCTGGCAGCCCAGCACAGCCTGCCACCAAGAGAAAGCAGGCGAAGACCGCCCCAAATAACAAAACAGCGTCGGGCCCCAAGCCCCAAAAGGGCGTTAAGAAGACGGCACCGCCCCCTCCGGAACCCCGCCCATTGCCGCCAGCTCCGGCCTCAATGGAGGCACCGTGGACTGAGGTCGTAAACCGGAAAAGAACAAGACCAGCGCGACTAGAACCCCCGGCGCCGCGGCAACCGGCAAAACGCCCCGAGCCGAAGCTCCGGCCGCCGAAGTCAGCCGCAGTCACCATCTCGCTGACACCTGCGGCCATTGAGAAAGGCCTTACCTACGCTGGGGTGCTAACAAACGCCCAACAGCGAGTGGACCTTAGTGGCCTCAATATAGACAGGCTCAAGCCGAAATACGCGGCAACGGGGCCATGCTTTACGAGGTCCCAGGAGCCGAATCGGAACAGAAGGCCGATGCCCTAGCCGCCAGGCTGAGGGAATGTTTCGCGACCGAGGACGTCATCGTGTCCCGGCCTACAAAGTGCTCGGAGCTGCGTATCTCGGGCTGGACTTCGCGGCCACCTCAGAGACGGTCCAGGCGGCCCTCTGCAGTGCCGGAGAGTGCGCTGCGGAGTCAATTAAAGTGGGGCAGATTCGACCAGACAGGTCGGGCATGGGAGCCGTCTGGGCCAAAGTGCCCACTAGGGCGGCGAAGAAAATAAAGGCGGCCCGCGTGAAAATAGGATGGGTCGTAGCCAGGGTGACCGTGCTCGAGGCGCGCCCTATGCGGTGTTACCGCTGCCTCGAGCAGGGTCACGTTAGGAACGTGTGCGACTGCCCCACAGACCGCAGCGGACTATGCTATCGCTGCGGAAAGCCGGGACACAAGGCCCGGGAGTGCCAAGAGACGCCGAACTGCACCCTGTGTGCCGCTAATGGCAAACCTGCCGGGCATCGAATTGGGGGGAAGGCGTGTTCTGCCTCCTCCTCCCGCAAATCACGGCGTCGCCCACGTAGGAGACCGCCTGCCGCTGAGGTTCTGTCCCAGCCGCAGGCGGCGAGCCCACCGCAACAAGTGCAGTTGGCCGAGATGGATGTTGAGGAGATCGTCCATCAATAATGGACCTAAGTTTCCTCCAGGCGAACATCAACCACTGCGCCCGCGCCCAGGACCTGTTGTCCCAAAGCCTGGCGCAGTGGTCGGTGCAAGTGGCCGTGGTCGCCGAACCGTATTTTGTCCCGCCCAGAGATAACTGGGTAGGAGACATCGACGGGTCGGTGGCCATCATCACCAGGGTGCCGCTGGCTCCCCGCCCCTTCGCAAAAAAGTCGAGAAGGGCCAGGGATGCGTCGCGGCTCTGTTGGGGAATTGTGGATAGTAGGAGTTTATTTCTCCCCCAACAGACCCCCTAGCCGAGTTCGAATCTTTTCTCGTTCGGCTGGGGCCCTGGTTGAGCAGGGCCAACCTCGCCCGACGATCGTCGCCGGTGACTTCAACGCGAAATCCGCGGTCTGGGGTTCGCCGGCGACCGACGCTCGCGGTGAGGTCCTGGAGGAATGGGCGATCTCCGTCGGCCTGGCCGTTCTGAACAGGGGTCGGTGGACACGTGCGTGCGGCACAACGGCGGGTCAATTGTTGATTTGTCGTTTGGGTGCCCCGTCGTCGCACGTCGTGTCCGTGGCTGGAGGGTCCTCGTGGACGCGGAGACACTATCGGATCATCGATATATAAGGTTCGATGTCGCCGCGCCCACGAGTCAACGTAACCAGCCCAGTGGTGGACCGAGTGCCCCTGGTCAGGACGGCCCGCGGTGGGCAGTAAGGCGCCTCGACAAAGAGGCCCTAGAGCTGGCCGCTCTGGCAGTCTCATGGCTCCCCGAGCCGGAAGGTCCGGTGAGGGTCGAGCAGGAGGCGGAGTGGTTCGGGGTGGCAATGTCGGACGTTTGCGACGCCGCCATGCCCCGGGCGCTCCGTCGTCCTCCGCGGCGGGAGGTGTACTGGTGGTCGGCGGAGTTAGCGCAGTTGCGCGCGTCTTGCGTGGCTGCGCGCCGCCGATACGCCAGACATCGCCGCCGCCGTATTCGCGCACGAGACCATGAAGACCGGGAGCGGCAGCTCTACGGCCTCTACAAGGAGGCGAAGAGAGCGCTGCGGGTGGCCATTCATAGGGCCAAGGTCGCGGCACGCAGGAGTTTATGGAGACTCTCGACGGGGACCCGTGGGGCGCCCCTACAAACTAGTAATGAACAAGCTTCGTCCAGCGGCGCCCCCGCTGTCGCAGAGTCTCCAGCCAGAACTACTGGCCAACGTTGTCGCGGCCTTGTTCCCGGCCACCGAGGATACCACTCCTCCACCGATGGCGCCACCGGAAGTGGCGTCATCGTCGTTTTCGGCAAGGGATATTCCAGAGGTTTCGCCCGCGGAAATGCGGGCGGCAGTGTTTCGGCTGCGGGGCAAAAACACCGCCCCGGGTCTCGACGGCATCCCGGGAAAGCCTGGGTGTTAGCCCTCGAGTACTTGGGGCCGCGGCTCCGCAGCCTATTCTCCGCCTGTATGGTGCAGGGCGTCTTCCCGGCGCGGTGGAAGACCGGGAAGCTCGTCCTGCTGAAGAAAGAGGGAAGACCCGCAGAGTCGCCGTCGGCCTACCGGCCCATCGTGCTGCTCGACGAGGTCGCCAAACTTTTGAGCGCATTTTACACGCGCGCCTCGTCGAGCATCTCGAGAGGGTCGGTCCCAACTTGGCCGACAACCAGTTTGGTTTCAGGAGTGGACGCTCAACTGTCCACGCGATTCTGCGGGTCAAGTCGCAGGCGGAGGAAGCAGTGGCCAGGGGAAAGGTTGTTATCGCCGTGTCTCTAGACATATCGAACGCATTTAATTCGCTCCCCTGGCCCTGTATCAACGAAGCACTGCGGTACCATGTGGTGCCGCCCTATCTCAGGCGTCTGGTGCACGCGTACCTTTCTGACAGGTACGTGGTGTATCCGGGCGCCGACGGGTGGCACCGGAGAGCGATGTCGTGCGGTGTCCCACAGGGGTCGGTTCTAGGCCCTCTCTTGTGGAACATCGGGTACGACTGGGTGCTCCGTGGTGCCAATCTCTGGGGCGTCGACGTGACGTGTTATGCGGATGACACGTTGGTCACGGCGACGTCTAAGACCTTCCAGGACGCCGCGATCCTGGCGGCGGTGGGTACCGGCCACGTAGTGAGTCGCATTAGACGTTTAGGTTTGAAGGTGGCCCTCGAGAAGACCGAGGCCATTTGTTTTCACGGGCCTCGGCGGGGGCCACCGGCCGGTGCCCACATCGTGGTTGAGGGGGTGCGGATTCCCATCGGCAAAACTATGAAATATTTAGGTCTGATTTTGGACAGCCGGTGGGAATTCCGCGCCCATTTTGAAAAGTTGCGGACGAAATTGTCCAGGGCAGCGGGCGCTCTTTCTAGCCTGCTGCCCAACCTGGAAGGTCCTGGTATCCCTTGCCGAAGGTTGTACCACGGGGTCGTGCGGTCCATGGCGTTGTACGGCAGCCCAGTCTGGGCTGACGCCCTGGGGGGGCGTTCTGTCGCCCTCCCCGAGGGGCCCGCAGCGGGTAGTAGCGCAGCGGGCCATACGGGCGTACCGCACGGTCTCGTACGAGGCGGCTTGTCTTTTGGCCGGATTCCTGCCCTGGGATCTGGACGCCAAAGCCCTCTCCGATACTTTTCATTGGAGGGAGGAGGCGTTCAGGAACGGGCAGCGTCCGGCCCTGAAGGAGTGTGGAGGCCAAAAGGGCCTCCCTTACGGCGAGCCGCCGTGGAGGAGTGGCGTCTCAGGCTGGAGGCCCCGTCAGCGGGGCTTCGGGCCGTAGCGGCAGTGCGTCCTGTCTTTGCACAGTGGCTGGACAGGCGCCACGGCGCGGCGACATTTCGCCTGACGCAGGTGCTCACCGGGCATGGGTGCTTCGGGGAGTACCTGTGTCAGATAGTAGGCACGGAGGTGAGCGCCGTGTGTCACCATTGTGACAACTGCCCGCGGGATACGGCCCAACATACGTTGGAGTCTTGCCCAGCCTGGGACGATGAGCGCAGCGCTCTCGTGTCAGTCGTCGGAGGAGACCTCTCGCTGCCGGCCGTGGTCGCTTCCATGGTCGGCAGCCCGGAGGCCTGGCGTGCGGTGGCCCACTTCTGCGAGGTGGTCCTCTCGCAGAAGGAGAGTGCCGAGAGGGATCGAGAGAGGGAGGATCCCTCCCGCCGTCAGAGGAGACGTAGGAGGCGCCGGGTGGACGACTGACCGGCGTCTCCCGCCCTGTGGAATGGGGGCGTTTGGAGAATTCCACCACGGTATCCCCTGCCTGTCGTAAAAGGCGACTAATAGGGGCCACGAAGGGGGTCGTCGGCGGGCAGCAGGGGGCTGCCCGTCCTAGTGCGCATGCACTTTTCAGTGCGTGTTTTCGGTTGACCCCCGGGATGGACGGCAGTGTGTTGTTGGCCTCACGCTGCCGTAGACGCCGAGGGCGTCCTTCGGTGCGCGGGGGCTTCTGAGCCCCCCCCCCATAGGAGACGGGCCGCAAGGCGGCACCGCGCAGGGGCGGCTGCGGTCGCAGACTAGACACTCAACGTCAGAGGAAGCCCGCAGCCGTCCCTAATGCGCCGAAGAGGGCCACCGCGGAGTTTTAGCTGGTAGGCCGTGCATAGGTTTAAGTTGTATATAGTGTTAGGGACTCGGCCCGGCGGTCGCCCGAAGGACACCATCAAATCCGGGCGGCTCAACGCCGGGCCGTAAGGCACGGTTACCCCAGCATAACCGCTCAGTCGCCCCCCGCGAAGGCTGAGCGGTAGTAATAAGGTACTTTCTCCGCGAAACCAAAAAAAAAAAAAAAAGGTTAGGTTAGGTTAGGTTAGGTTGGGGTGCTAGGTCAGGAAACCTCCTCGTGGTGCACCCTGGGCAACGGCGCGTCGATCAGACCGATCAGGCTGATCTGCGCGCTGGCTAATATCCTGACAACCGAGGTGGTTGGCGGTCGTCGCCTCTTGCGGCGGCCGTCGTGTCGTAGTTTCAGAGATTGGCCCATCTTGGGCGGCCCCCGGTTCTGTCCGGAGGTGTCGACGGGCTCGGTGTGCGCTCACCCCGCCCCGAGCAGGCAGTGGGGGGGGATTCTCCTTCCCATTGTCGCCGTCGTAGATCGTAATCCGGTGTGGAGGTCTGTGGATATGTCTCGCGCTCCCGCTGGACCGAGGGTCTTGGCTTAACCGCCCGGACCGCGAGGAAGAAAACCTCTATAAAAATCACCCCGAATCCCAAGCGGCGGCGCACCGCGAGGGGATGCATGGCCGATGGGCAGTTCGGTCTCGAGTGCGACCCCCGCCAGAGTACCGGCCGACACTCTGTGCGGGTTACGCTAGGCTTACCCAGGTACAGGGGGCACTGCCTGGGCGGACCACCCTTTCCCCCATACTCGTGGGACTCAATATGGACTCAATTTTTAAAACACCCAAAATATTATTGACGAGATTGCCTACTCCGGTTCCGACCGGGGAGGCGGAGGTCGGCGGGTGCAAACCAATGACGGAGACGTTGTGCAGGAGATTTAGGGCGATATGCCATGGAGGAGTGGCCCGATCATCTGTGGCCACAGAAGTCGATAGCGACTCGAGTGGAAGTGTCTCTTCCGTCCGGAGTAGGAGGCTCTGGAGAAGGCATTCCCGCTCGATCGACAGCTGGTCGCTCAACCTAACCAGCGACACCGACGAGCCGGTGCCCAAGGCGCAGACCACCGACGGCCGAGGGAGAGGACGTCCTCCTACGGTCGGTAAATACGTCGGCCTCAAACAGGCGCAGAAGGAGCGCGACCGACTCAAGCGCGAGGAGGCACGCCAAAAAGCTGAGGAGGAACTTGAGGACCGGTTGAAATTTGTAAAGTCGCCGATGCCTTCACGCATGGACGAAGACGAAGACCGCCCCGTCACGAAAGAGGATTTGAAGAAGTGCGGGCATGTGGTGCGCGCCATTGTCCGCAAATCGGGCAATCTTAAGGGAACGTCCCAGAAGGCTCTGAACTGGGTGACCAACACAATCACCCAGTACATCGAACAGCCGCAGTCCGCCCTCATCGCTCGCCTCGAGAGCGAATCAAAGAAGTGGCAGGAGCTCAGTGCCCGCCTCGAGGCCAATCTGAAAACGGTGCAGGAAGAGAACGCAGCTCTCAAACAACGACTCGAAGGGTGGGAAGCGGCCACCAAAGGGCCGCCTATAGAAGAGATGCTGGCTATGGTCGGAAGCCAGGGTCGAGGCCAGGCTGGAGTCAGCCCGGATGGGGCCAGCCCAAAGGCCCGCTCTGGCCCATGAAAAGAGAATGGCAACAGGGGACACACAACTCCCTGTGTCGGGGGGAATAGTAGGAGGTCCCGCCCCGCCTAAAACCAAGAGGGAGAAAGGGAAAGGGACGGGAAAGAAAACAGTCCCCGCTCCCTTAATCCCCACTCCAGTAGCAGGACCCTCCAGCGCCCCGCCACAGGCAGTCGCAGGTCCTTCCGCGGCCACGGCGACTGAAGCGGCATCAACCACGAAGAGGAGCCGGGATAACAAGAAGAAGGAGGCGCCCGCGCCAGGGAAAAAGGCAGCGCTTAACCCCAAACCCCCTCCAAAGGACAAGAGGAAAAAGCCGTCCCAACAAGCGCAACCTGCACCGGAGCCCCGCCCTCTACCGCCGGCCCCCGCATCGATGGAGACGCCGTGGGTAGAAGTGGTGAGCCGTAACAAGAAAAGAGAAGCCGCTGCAGCGGCGAACATCCAGCCGCAACAGCCGGCGCGCCGGGCTGAGCCAAAGCTACGACCGCCACGCTCCGCAGCGGTCGTTATAACATTGACTCCTGCGGCGGTGGCCAAGGGCCTGTCCTACAAGCAGGTCCTCACGGACGCCCAATCGAAGGTGGACCTCACCGGCCTAGACATCACTAGGCTGAGGCCAAAGTTCGCGGCCACGGGTGCCCCAATGTATGAGGTGCCCGGGGCCAACTCCGAAGAAAGGGCCGACTCCCTCGCCGCGAGGCTGAGGGAGTGCTTCGGTGGGTCGGAGGAGGTGAGAATATCCCGGCCCACCAAAACCGTCGAGCTGCGACTGTCCGAATTGGACTACACTGCAACACCCGAGACAGTCGCAGCGGCCCTCGCCAAGGCCGGTGAGTGTCCACCAGAAGCAATAAAGGTCGGGAAAATTCGCCCCGACCGATCCGGAGTAGGATCAGCGTGGGTCCGCATGCCGATTAAGGCGGCCCAAAAGTCAGGGGGGCGGGCCGCATACTGATAGGGTGGACCGCGGCTCGGGTGACTGTCCTGGAGTCGCGGCCAATGCGGTGTTTCCGGTGCCTGGAGAGCGGGCACGTCCGCGAGCGCTGCAACTGTGCAGTCGACCGCAGCGATCTCTGTTACCGCTGCGGTCAGGCGGGCCATAAGGCCCGAGATTGTAAGGCCCCGGCGAACTGCGCAGTCTGCGCGGCCGCCGGCAGGCCCGCCAGGCACCGGCTCGGGGGGAAGGCTTGTTCCGCCCCCTCCCGACGCAACCGGCGCCGCCCCCAAAACGTCGAGGAGATCGCCCATCAATAATGGACCTAAGTTTCCTCCAGGCGAACATCAACCACTGCGCCCGCGCCCAGGACCTGTTGTCCCAAAGCCTGGCGCAGTGGTCGGTGCAAGTGGCCGTGGTCGCCGAACCGTATTTTGTCCCGCCCCGAGATAACTGGGTAGGGGACATCGACGGGTCGGTGGCCATCATCACCAGGGTGCCGCTGGCTCCCCGCCCTTCGCAAAAGTCGAGAAGGGCCAGGGATGCGTCGCGGCTCTGTTGGGGAATTGTGGATAGTTGGAGTTTATTTCTCCCCAACAGACCCCTGGCCGAGTTCGAATCTTTTCCTCGTTCGGCTGGGGGCCCTGGTTGAGCAGGGCCAACCTCACCCGACGATCGTCGCCGGTGACTTCAACGCGAAATCCGCGGTCTGGGGTTCGCCGGCGACCGACGCTCGCGGTGAGGTCCTGGAGGAATGGGCGATCTCCGTCGGCCTGGCCGTTCTGAACAGGGGTCGGTGGACACGTGCGTGCGGCACAACGGCGGGTCAATTGTTGATTTGTCGTTTGGGTGCCCCGTCGTCGCACGTCGTGTCCGTGGCTGGAGGGTCCTCGTGGACGCGGAGACACTATCGGATCATCGATATATAAGGTTCGATGTCGCCGCGCCCACGAGTCAACGTAACCAGCCCAGTGGTGGACCGAGTGCCCCTGGTCAGGACGGCCCGCGGTGGGCATTAAGGCGCCTCGACAAGGAGGCCCTAGAGCTGGCCGCTCTGGCAGTCTCGTGGCTCCCCGAGCCGGAGGGTCCGGTGAGGGTCGAGCAGGAGGCGGAGTGGTTCGGGGTGGCAATGTCGGACGTTTGCGACGCCGCCATGCCCCGGGCGCTCCGTCGTCCTCCGCGGCGGGAGGTGTACTGGTGGTCGGCGGAGTTAGCGCAGTTGCGCGCGTCTTGCGTGGCTGCGCGCCGCCGATACGCCAGACATCGCCGCCGCCGAACCAGAGGACGAGACCATGAAGACCGGGAGCGGCAGCTCTACGGCCTCTATAAAGAGGCGAAGAGAGCGCTGCGGGTGGCCATTCATAGGGCCAAGGTCGCGGCACGCAGGGAGTTTATGGAGACTCTCGACGGGGACCCGTGGGGGCGCCCCTACAAACTAGTAATGAACAAGCTTCGTCCAGCGGCGCCCCCGCTGTCGCAGAGTCTCCAGCCAGAACTACTGGCCAACGTTGTCGCGGCCTTGTTCCCGGCCACCGAGGATACCACTCCTCCACCGATGGCGCCACCGGAAGTGGCGTCATCGTCGTTTTCGGCAAGGGATATTCCAGAGGTTTCGCCCGCGGAAATGCGGGCGGCAGTGTTTCGGCTGCGGGGCAAAAACACCGCCCCGGGTCTCGACGGCATCCCCGGGAAAGCCTGGGTGTTAGCCCTCGAGTACCTGGGGCCGCGGCTCCGCAGCCTATTCTCCGCCTGTATGGTGCAGGGCGTCTTCCCGGCGCGGTGGAAGACCGGGAAGCTCGTCCTGCTGAAGAAAGAGGGAAGACCCGCAGAGTCGCCGTCGGCCTACCGGCCCATCGTGCTGCTCGACGAGGTCGCCAAACTTTTTGAGCGCATTTTACACGCGCGCCTCGTCGAGCATCTCGAGAGGGTCGGTCCCAACTTGGCCGACAACCAGTTTGGTTTCAGGAGTGGACGCTCAACTGTCCACGCGATTCTGCGGGTCAAGTCGCAGGCGGAGGAAGCAGTGGCCAGGGGAAAGGTTGTTATCGCCGTGTCTCTAGACATATCGAACGCATTTAATTCGCTCCCCTGGCCCTGTATAAACGAAGCACTGCGGTACCATGTGGTGCCGCCCTATCTCAGGCGTCTGGTGCACGCGTACCTTTCTGACAGGTACGTGGTGTATCCGGGCGCCGACGGGTAACACCGAGAGCGATGTCGTGCGGTGTCCCACAGGGGTCGGTTCTAGGCCCTCTCTTGTGGAACATCGGGTACGACTGGGTGCTCCGTGGTGCCAATCTCTGGGGCGTCGACGTGACGTGTTATGCGGATGACACGTTGGTCACGGCGACGTCTAAGACCTTCCAGGACGCCGCGATCCTGGCGGCGGTGGGTACCGGCCACGTAGTGAGTCGCATTAGACGTTTAGGTTTGAAGGTGGCCCTCGAGAAGACCGAGGCCATTTGTTTTCACGGGCCTCGGCGGGGGCCACCGGCCGGTGCCCACATCGTTGTGGGGGGGGTGCGGATTCCCATCGGCAAAACTATGAAATATTTAGGTCTGATTTTGGACAGCCGGTGGGAATTCCGCGCCCATTTTGAAAAAGTTGCGGACGAAATTGTCCTGGGCAGCGGGCGCTCTTTCTAGCCTGCTGCCCAACC
The DNA here is from genome assembly GCF_014839805.1 of Manduca sexta. NCBI lineage: Eukaryota > Metazoa > Arthropoda > Insecta > Lepidoptera > Sphingidae > Manduca > Manduca sexta. The sequence continues at coordinate 9,128 of NW_023592160.1, read as the reverse complement.
TGGAAGGTCCTGGTATCCCTTGCCGAAGGTTGTACCACGGGGTCGTGCGGTCCATGGCGTTGTACGGCAGCCAAGTCTGGGCTGACGCCCTGAAGAGCGTTCTGTCGCCCTCCTGAGGGGCCCGCAGCGGGTCGTAGCGCATCGGGCCATACGGGCGTACCGCACGGTCTCGTACGAGGCAGCTTGTCTTTTGGCCGGATTCCTGCCCTGGGATCTGGACGCCAAAGCCCTCTCCGATACTTTTCATTGGAGGGAGGAGGCGTTCAGGAACGGGCAGCGTCCGGCTCCTGAAGGAGGTGGAGGCCAAAAGGGCCTCCCTTACGGCGAGCCGCCGTGGAGGAGTGGCGTTCAGGCTGGAGGCCCCGTCAGCGGGGCTTCGGGCCGTAGCGGCAGTGCGTCCTGTCTTTGCACAGTGGCTGGACAGGCGCCACGGCGCGGCGACATTCGCCTGACGCAGGTGCTCACCGGGCATGGGTGCTTCGGGGAGTACCTGTGTCAGATAGTAGGCACGGAGGTGAGCGCCGTGTGTCACCATTGTGACAACTGCCCGCGGGATACGGCCCAACATACGTTGGAGTCTTGCCCAGCCTGGGACGATGAGCGCAGCGCTCTCGTGTCAGTCGTCGGAGGAGACCTCTCGCTGCCGGCCGTGGTCGCTTCCATGGTCGGCAGCCCGAGGCCTGGCGTGCGGTGGCCCACTTCTGCGAGGTGGTCCTCTCGCAGAAGGAGAGTGCCGAGAGGGATCGAGAGAGGGAGGATCCCTCCCGCCGTCAGAGGAGACGTAGGAGGCGCCGGGTGGACGACTGACCGGCGTCTCCCGCCCTGTGGAATGGGGGCGTTTGGAGAATTCCACCACGGTATCCCCTGCCTGTCGTAAAAGGCGACTAATAGGGGCCACGAAGGGGGTCGTCGGCGGGCAGCAGGGGGCTGCCCGTCCTAGTGCGCATGCACTTTTCAGTGCGTGTTTTCGGTTGACCCCGGGATGGACGGCAGTGTGTTGTTGGCCTCACGCTGCCGTAGACGCCGAGGGCGTCCTTCGGTGCGCGGGGGCTTCTGAGGGCCCCCCCATAGGAGACGGGCCGCAAGGCGGCACCGCGCAGGGAGCGGTTGCGGTCGCAGACTAGACACTCAACGTCAGAGGAAGCCCGCAGCCGTCCCTAATGCGCCGAAGAGGGCCACCGCGGAGTTTTAGCTGGTAGGCCGTGCATAGGTTTAAGTTGTATATAGTGTTAGGGACTCGGCCCGGCGGTCGCCCGAAGGACACCATCAAATCCGGGCGGCTCAACGCCGGGCCGTAAGGCACGGTTACCCCAGCATAACCGCTCAGTCGCCCCCCGCGAAGGCTGAGCGGTAGTAATAAGGTACTTTCTCCGCGAAACCAAAAAAAAAAAAAAAAAAAAAGGTTAGGTTAGGTTAGGTTAGGTTAGGTTAGGTTAGGTTAGGTTAGGTTAGGTTAGGTTAGGTTAGGTTAGGTTAGGGTTTGGTTAGGGTGCTATGTCAGGAAACCTCCTCGTGGTGCACCCTGGGCAACGGCGCGTCGATCAGACCGATCAGGCTGATCTGCGCGCCGGCAATATCTGACAACGAGTTGTTGACGGTCGTCGCCTCTTGCGGCGGCCGCCGTCTAATTACGCCGTCGGACAGTGTCGTCGTCGACCAGTCTCTCCGTCACTTGTGGCGTTGGCGAGTAAGGCCCGCTGACGATATTTTCCGCCGTCGACTAGGACAACGTCGTGGGGCCCATCTCGGGCAGCTCCCGGTTCCGTCCCGGGGGTGTCGGCGGGCTCGGTGTGCGCTCACCCCGCCCCGAGCAGGCAGTGGGGGGGATTTTCCCCTTCATTGCCACCGTCATAAATCGTAAACCGGTATGGAGGTCTGTGGATATGTCTCGCGCTCCTGCCGGACCGAGGGTCTTGGCTTAACCGCCCGGACCGCGAGGAAGAAAACCTCTATAAAAAATCACCCCCGAATCTCAAGCGGCGGCGCACCGCGAGGGATGCATGGCCGATGGGTAGTTCGGTCTCGAGTGCGACCCCGCCAGAGTACCGGCCGACACTCTGTGCGGGTTACGCTAGGCTTACCCAGGTACAGGGGGGCTCTGCCTGGGCGGACCACCCTTTCCCCCATACTCGTGGGAACAAGCATGGAATCTTTATCTCAAAACCTTAAAAACCCTATAATTCTATTGACGAAGTTGCCTTCTCCAGTTCCGGAATCCGGGGCTGAGGAGGCGGAGTTCGGGGGCGAAAGCCCACTGATGGCGAAGTAGAGAAGGAGAACACGGGCGCGAAGCCCATGGAGGTGGCAACTGAATTCGTACGGCCTCCGAGCTTAGACTCGGACTCAAGTGGGAGCGGCTCCACCGTACGAAGCAAAAAACTTTGGAGGAGGAACTCGCGCTCAAGGCACAGTTTGTCGCAATTCACCAGCGACACCGACGAACCAGCGCCAAAGTCGCAAACGACTGACAGCAGAGGGAGAGGACGCCCGCCCTCAGTCGGCAAATATGTCGGCTTGAGGAAAGCTCAGCTCGAGAGGGATAAGCTCCAACGCGAAGAAGCGAAGAAGAGGGCCGACAAGGAGCTGGAGGACCGGCTCCATTTCGTCAAGTCGCCGATCCTTCCCAAGGCATCAGAGACCGAAGATGAGGACCGACCCGTGCTGAGGGAAGACCTAAGACAGTGTGTCCAGGTAGTACGAACAACAGTGAGGAAATCTGGCAACCTCAAAGGCACTTCCCAGAAGGCATTAAACTGGGTCACTAACAAAATTGCCAGGTACGTAGACCAACCCGAGTCCGCTGTAATCGCTCTTCTCGAGAGCGAGACAAAGAAAGTGGCAGGAGAATTGTGCCCGGCTCGAGGCAAACATGAAGGTAATACAGGAGGAGAATACAGCTCTGAAACGACGCCTCCGAAGAGCTAGAGGCGGCCGCCAAAGGGCCGTCCACAGAGGAGATGCTGGCGATGGTCGAAGCGAGGGTCCAAGCCCGGATGGAATCTATCCTTATGGGCCCGGCGCAACGGCCGCCGCTGGCACACGAGAAGAAAGACCACTCCCATAGATGTTGAACTCCCAGTGAGCGACGGTTATGTTGGAGGAACCCACGCCAAGCCGAGGAAGGGAGAAAGGAAAAGGGAGGGGAAAAAAGACGGCCCAGCCCGCTCAGGCTCCCACTCCTGCCCCCACTATCCCCGCTCCCATTGCTGGGCCTTCCAGCGCTCCGCCGCAAGCCGTAGCGGGCCCTTCTACAGCGGCGGCGTCGACACCCGCGATGGCGCCAGCAACCGTGAGAAGACGAGAGAAGAGCGCTGCGCCTGCAAAGAAGCCGGCACCAGGCTCCAAGCCGAAGAAGGGCGGAAGAAAAGAGCCGGCAGTTCAACCCGCGCCGGAGCCCCGTCCGCTGCCGCCGGCCCCTGACTCAATGGAGACGCCATGGGTCGAGGTGGCCAGAAGGAAGAAAAAAGGGGGAGACGACAGCAGCACCGACAACAACCAGCGTGCAGCCGCCAAAACCTTCGCGCCGAAAGGAACCCAAGCTGCGACCGCCACGATCTGCGGCCGTGGTAATCTCGTTGACGCCAGCAGCAGTGGCGAAGGGTTTGACATACAAGGGCGTCCTCACGGATGCACAGAATCGCGTGGACCTCACCGGATTGGATATCTCGAGGCTAAAGCCGAAGTTCACGGCCACGGGTGCCCCCATGTATGAGGTGCCCGGGGCCAATTCGAGAGGGGCCGACTCCTTCGCCGCAAGGCTGAGGGAGTGCTTCGGTGGGTCGGAGGATATTAAGATCTCCCGGCCCACGAAGACTGCAGAGCTGCGGCTGACGGAGTTGAACTACACGGCCACTCCGGAGTCGGTCGCAGCGGCCCTCTCCAAGGCCGGTGAGTGTGCCACAGAGGCCATAAAGGTGGGGCAAATTCGCCCTGATCGCTCCGGCGTTGGGACCGCCTGGGTTCGTTTGCCCATAAAGGCGGCCCAACAGGTGAAGGGGGCGGGCCGAAGTGTGATCGGTTGGACCGCGGCTCAGTGACCGTCCTCGAGTCGCGGCCCCTGCAGTGCTTCCGGTGCCTGGAGAGCGGGCACGTTAGGGAGCGCTGCGACTGCGCGGTGGACCGCAGCGACCTTTGCTACCGCTGCGGTCAAGCGGGCCACAAAGCCCGTGAGTGCAAGGCCCCGGCAAACTGCGCAGTCTGCGCTGCCGCCGGCAAGCCCGCCAGAGCACCGGCTCGGGGGGGAAGGCTTGTTCTGCCCCCTCCGACGCAACCAGCGCCGCCCCAAGGAAGGAATGCCGCCGCGGCTGAGGTTCTGTCCCAGCCGCAGGCGGCAGAACCCACAACCAGTGGCCGAGATGGACGTGGAGGAGATCGCCCATCAGTAATGGACCTAAGTTTCCTCCAGGCGAACATCAACCACTGCGCCCGCGCCCAGGACCTGTTGTCCCAAAGCCTGGCGCAGTGGTCGGTGCAAATGGCCGTGGTCGCCGAACCGTATTTTGTCCCGCCCGAGATAACTGGGTGAGGGGACATCGACGGGTCGGTGGCCATCATCACCAGGGTGCCGCTGGCTCCCCGCCCTTCGCAAAAGTCGAGAAGGGCCAGGGATGCGTCGCAGCTCTGTTGGGGGAACTTGTGGATTGTAGGAGTTTATTTCTCCCCCAACAGACCTCTGGCCGAGTTCGAATCCTTTTCTCGTTCGGCTGGGGGCCCTGGTTGAGCAAGGCCAACCCTCACCCGGCGATCGTCGCCGGCGACTTCAACGCGAAGTCCGCGGTCTGGGGTTCGCCGGCGACCGACGCTCGCGGTGAGGTCCTGGAGAAATGGGCGATTTCCGTCGGCCTGGTCGTCCTGAACAGGGGTCGGTGGACACGTGCGTGCGGCACAACGGCGGGTCTATTGTGGATTTGTCGTTTGGGAGCCCCGCCGTCGCACGTCGTGTCCAGGGCTGGAGAGTCCTCGTGGGCGTGGAGACGCTGTCGGACCACCGTTATATAAGGTTCGATGTCTCCCGCGCCCCCCGAGTATCCGGCCCAATAGTACTGGTGGACCGAGTGCCCCTCGACAGGACGGCCCGCGGTGGGCGTTAAGGCGCCTCGACAAGGAGGCCCTAGAGTTGGCCGCTCTGGCAGTCTCGTGGCTCCCCGAGCCGGAGGGTCCGGTTCGGGTAGAGCAGGGAAGGCAGGTGGTTCGGGGGTAGCAATGTCGGATGTCTGCGACGCCGCCATGCCCCGAGCGCTCCGTCGCCCTCCGCGGCAGGAGGAGTGTACTGGTGGTCGGCGGAGTTAGCTCAGTTGCGCGCGTCATGCGTGGCTGCGCGCCGCCGATGCGCCAGGCATCGCCGCCGCCGAATCCGAGGAAGAACCACGAAGACCAGGAGCGGCAGCTCTACGGCCTCTATAAAGAGGCGAAGAGAGCGCTGCGGGTGGCCATTCACAGGGCCAAGGTCGCGGCACGTAGGGAGTTTTGGAGACTCTCGACGCGGACCCGTGGGGGCGCCCATACAAGCTAGTTATGAACAAGCTTCGTACGGCGGCGCCTCACTGTCGGAGAGTCTCAGGCCAGATTTATTGGCCAACGTTGTCGCGGCCTTGTTCCCGGCCACCGAGGAGACCACTCCTCCACCGATGGCGCCACCGGAAGTGGCGTCATCGTCGTCAGAGCTTTCGGCAAGGGATATTCCAGAGGTTTCGCCCGCGGAAATGCGGGCGGCAGTGTTCGACTGCGGGGCAAAAACACCGCCCGGGTCTCGACGGCATCCCCGGGAAAGCCTGGGTGTTAGCCCTCGAGTACTTGGGGCCGCGGCTCCGCAGTCTATTCTCCCGCCTGTATGGTGCGGGGCGTCTTCCCGGCGCGTTGGAAAGTCGGGAAGCTCGTCCTGCTTAAGAAAAAGGGGAGAACCCGCAGAGTCGCCGTCGGCCTACCGGCCCATCGTGCTGCTCGACGAGGTCGCCAAACTTTTGAGCGTATTATACACGCGCGCCTCGTCGAGCATCTCGAGAGGGTCGGTCCAAATTGGCCGACAAACAGTTTGGCTTTAGGAGTGGACGCTCAACTGTCCACGCGATTCTGCGGGTCAAGTCGCAGGCGGAGGCAGCAGTGGCCAGGGGGAAGGTCGTCATCGCGGTTTCTCTCGACATCTCAAATGCTTTCAACTCGCTCCCCTGGCCATGCATCAACGAAGCACTGCGGTACCACGTGGTGCCGCCCTATCTCAGGCGTCTGGTGCACGCGTACCTTTCTGACAGGTACGTGGTGTATCCGAGCGCCGACGGAGTAACTTTTCGAAAGAGCGATGTCGTGCGGTGTTCCACAGGGGTCGGTTCTAGGCCCCTCTTGTGGAACATCGGGTACGACTGGGTGCTCCGTGGTGCCAATCTCTGGGGCGTCGACGTGACGTGTTATGCGGATGACACGTTGGTCACGGCGACGTCTAAGACCTGTATCCAAGGAGCGCCGCGATCCTGGCGGCGGTGGGCACCGGTCATGTAGTGAGCCGCATTCGGCGTTTAGGTTTAAAGGTGGCCCTCGAGAAGACCGAGGCCATCTGCTTTCACGGGCCTCGGAGGGGGCCACCGGCCGGTGCCCACATCGTAGTGGAGGGTGCGGATTCCCATCGGCAATACCATGAAGTATTTAGGTTTGATTTTGGATGGCCGAGTGGGGTTCAGCGCCCATTTTAAAAGCGTTAAGGACAAAAGTTGACCAGGGCGGCGGGCGCTCTTTCAAGCCTGCTGCCCAACCTGGAAAGATCCAAATATCCCTTGTCGAAGGTTATACCACGGGGTCGTGCGGTCCATAGCACTATACGGCAGCCCGGTCTGGGCTGACGCCCTAGAGAACGTTCTGCCGCTCTCCTGCGGGGCCCACAGCGGGTCATTGCGCAGCGGGCCATACGGGCGTATCGCACGGTCTCGTTCGAGGCGGCTAGTCTTTTGGCCGGATTCCTGCCCTGGGATCTGGACGCCAAGGCTCTCTCCGATACATTCCATTGGAGGGAGGAGGCGTTCAGGAATGGGCAGCGTCCGACCCTGAAGAGTGGAGGCCAAAAGGGCCTCCCTTACGGCAACCGCCGTGGAGGAGTGGCGTCTCAGGCTGGAGGCCCCGTCAGCGGGGCTTCGGGCCGTCGCGGCAGTGCGTCCTGTCTTTGCGCAGTGGCTGGACAGGCGCCACGGCGCGGCAACTTGTAGATTGACACAGGTGCTCACCGGGCATGGGTGCTGCGGGGAGTACCTGTGTCCATCGGGACGGAGATAAGCGCCGTGTGTCACCATTGTGACAACTGCCCGCGGGATACGGCCCAACATACGTTGGAGTCTTGCCCAGCCTGGGACGATGAGCGCAGCGCTCTCGTGTCAGTCGTCGGAGGAGACCTCTCGCTGCCGGCTGTGGTCGCGTCCATGGTCGACAGTCGGGAGGCCTGGCGTGCGGTGGCCCACTTCTGTGAGGTGGTTCTCTCGCAGAAGGAGAGTGCCGAGAGGGATCGGGAACGGGCCGATCCCTCCCGCCGTCAGAGGAGACGTAGGAGGCGCCGGGTGGACGACTGACCGGCGTCTCCCGCCCTGTGGAATGGGGGCGTTTGGAGAATACCACCACGGTAAACCCCTGCCTGTCGTAGAGGCGACTAATAGGGGCCACGAAGGGGTCGTCGGCGGGCAGCAGGGGCTGTCCGTCTAGTGCGCGCGCACTTTTCAGTGCGTGTAGTGCGTTCATCGCACACTTTCGGTTGACCCCGGGATGGGCGGCAGTGTGGTGTTGACCTCACGCTGCCGCTGACGCTGAGCGTCCTTCGGTGCGCGGGGGCTTAGGAGCCCCCATTTAGGAGACGGGCCGCAAGGCGGCACCGCGCAGAGAGGCAGCCGCGGACGAAACTCGGACCTGGTGTCACGAGGTAGCACGCAGTCGTCCCTATGCGCCGAAGAGGGTCAACGCGGGGGTTTAGGTGGTAGGGCGTTGCGTAGGGACGCGTTTGTTGGGGTTGGGGACTCGGCCCGACCGCCGCCCGTGGGTTCCGGGCCGCTCAATTGTCGGGTCGTAAGGCAGCAGCTACCCCAACATAACCGCTCAGTCGCCCCCCGCGAAGGCTGGGCGGTAGTAATAAGGTACTTTCTCCGCGAAACCAAAAAAAAAAAAAAAAAAAAAGGTTAGGTTAGGTTAGGTTAGGTTAGGTTAGGTTAGGTTAGGTTAGGTTAGGTTAGGTTAGGTTAGGTTAGGTTAGGTTAGGTTGGGTTAGTTGGGTTGGGGTGCTAGGTCAGGAAACCTCCTCGTGGTGCACCCTGGGCAGCGGCGCGTCGATCAGACCGATCAGGCTGATCTGCGCGCCGGCAATATCCTGACAACGAGTTGTTGACGGTCGTCGCCTCTTGCGGCGGCCGCCGTCTAATACGCCGTCGGGTAGTGTCGTCGTCGACTAGTTTTTCACCGTCACTTGTGGCGTTGGCGATAGGCCCGCTGACGATATTTCCCGCCGTCGACTAGGCCAACGTCGTGGGGCCATTCGGGCAGCTCAGTTTCCGTCAGGGGTGTCGGCGGGCTCGGTGTGCGCTCACCCCGCCCCGAGCAGGCAGTGGGGGATTTTCCCTCTCATTGCCACCGTCATAGATCGTAACCCGGTATGGAGTCTGTGGATATGTCTCGCGCTCCTGCCGGACCGAGGGTCTTAACCGCCCGGACCGCGAGGAAGAAAACCTCTATAAAAATCACCCCGAATCTCAAGCGGCGGCGCACCGCGGGGATGCATGGCCGATGGGTAGTTCGGTCTCGAGTGCGACCCCCGCCAGGTACCGGCCGACACTCTGCGGGTTACGCTAGGCTTACAGGTACAGGGGCTGCCTGGGCGGACCACCCTTTCCCCCATACTCGTGGGAACAATCATGGAATCCTTACAAAATACAAAAACCCAATAATTCTTTTTGACGAAGTTGCCTTCTCCAGTTCCGGAATCCGGGGTTGGGGAGGCGGAGTTCGGGGGGCGAAAGCCCGCTGATGGAGATGTAGAGAAGGAGAAAACGGGCGCGAAGCCCATGGAGGTGGCAGATGAGTTTGTACGGCCTTTGAGTCTAGACTCGGACTCAAGTGGGAGGCAGCTCCACCGTACGCAGCAAAAACTCTGGAGGGAGGAACTCGCG
>NW_023592159.1:0-14305 GCF_014839805.1 Manduca sexta | reverse complement strand
TTTATAATATTATCATTTTGAATCGGTGACATAAATTCTTCGTGATGGCAATTGTTTTAGGAATATGAGAGTAAATTTAGAGATTTTCTTAGATGGTTTTTTTTCAAGTTGAAATCATTTTTGAGCGCTTTGCTACTTTCAATTTGTTTCGCATTGGACTAAATAATTAGTAGTAACGCAAACCATATTTAGGAGAATGTTTATGTCGCAAACTAATTGGCGATTAAAAATTAATAAAAACGTAATCATATTATCTTAATTTATACCAAGGCCTATAAACTAGTTAAAACTATAATACACAAAAACTAACGCTGCCGATCTAATGATTACAAGGAAAAATCCATCTTACGAAGCACTGACAAGGCGGCTTCCTTCTACGCTTAGCGTGATCCGCTCGTCGCAAGTCGTTATTGCTGCAGGCATTGTAAGAAGCTTTTAGTCACTAAATGGAATGGATAGAGCGCGCACTATTCATAAATCATGTTACATTAGACGACAACGTGCCTTGTAACAGCTTTTACAAGGTTAAAGAACAAAAGAAATTTTTTCTATTGACATCGTAGAGTAACTTTGTTTTGTTAGTCTATGAAAGGTATGAAAAACACATTCATTAATTTTATATGGCTTACCTATAGGGTTATAATATTATATTTATTAAAGTATAAATACCTATTAATATCACAATAATAGATAGTTAATATCACAATTCGTTTATTATCTCTACCTATTAAGTAAATTGCTTCATTTGACTCTCTTTAAAAAAATATAATTGTGACCGCACTCTAAGTACAAAACCTATCTAAACTTCCATCTTATGTGATATGGAACCATAATACAAAACAGTTCCAATAACCTCACTCGGCCGTCTCTGTATCGCGAGTAATGGCGTGCGCCACACTTGACCCCTTAACTTCGACCTGCCCACAGAATGCTAATGTGCCGGCGTGTCTAGGTCGCGCCGCCATCGCACGCAGGGCTGGATTGAGTCTGTCACCCCAGATCTTTTATTATGTGTTAATGTAGCTATTTTTAGCGGCATGGCAATGTCATTTTACTGCACCTGAAGGTTAGTGGAGAATGTCGATTGACAAGAGATGATTACCCTCAGCAGTCGACACAATTATGCCCAAAGTAGACTACACGTTAGCCGAGCTAGAAGCCCGCCCAATGGTAATGGCAAAGGCACAGGCATAGAGCTTACTGTGAATCTGTTTTGTGAGCACAAGCAAGCCGCTAACTTCTATACGAGAGCTCGTCTGGATAATTATCACCGCATTCCTGTGTCTACCAAGCAGTAATATGTATTTATTGTAAGTATTCCAGTTTGAAGAATATAGTAGAGAGTGTAATTACACTACCCTAATAATGTTAAGTAATCACTTAGAATTATTAGACTATAAGTCTACTTTGACAGTACTGAGGCTGGGCAACGCTTAGTACTTAATTTTTTTTAGTTCTATTATACTTTAACGAGCTATTTATCTGTTTATCTTCCTGTTCAGTTATTTATAAAAAGATTCTTATATACAAGTAGATACATAGATTATTCTATTGGGTATCATACAAATTATACTCAAGTGAATACATTGGACGGCAAACAATACACTCCAGGTACAGGTTTCAATTCAATTTGTGCGTCTGAAAGCGCACTGACCCGGCAACGGATTTACTTTACATCGTTCTGTACTGGGTAAATGACCTACGGGCTACCACTTACGACTTTACAGTATTTAATTTAAGACTTTTTATTCATCGTATTGTTAGGAGTTAGGATGAAGCCATTGTAATTAGGAGTATAATAAAGTCTAATCTATTAACCTCAGCATTTCTAATATCAAATTTAGCTTGGTAACAAGCGTAGCTTGGTTTGGGTGCCACTAGCAAATACTGTATGCCTTCTAAGTCTATATTTGAAATGAATAATGGACAAGAAAATAAAAAAGAGTGACCCAATACAGGCTTTCACATCGGCAAGTCCGTTACTGATCGCATGACATATTTCCATGGAAAGTCTCGTTTAATAGAGTGCTCCTTTTCACCAAAACCTATTTCCTGAGGCGTGAAATTCTATAATCGTCGCCTTAAAGTTATGTGCGGACAGGTTTGCGCCCGCGGCTCCGCTCGGGTCTAGTGTCGCGGGAATTGCTTTTTAGTTATTTATGAACGAGGGTATAAGACATACAGATTTATTTTTTATATTCTGTTTGCGTAACTCGTAATTTCGTATTAGGAATATCCATTACTTAAGTACATAGGTATATTAAGTTTTTTACAAATTTGAAACATTTACTAAATAGGTAATACGTAATAAATATTTTTTTATTGCAACTATATTAGCTATTTATAATAACATCAAGGTCTTCAATTATTTTGTACTAGCTTCCGCTCGCAGCTTCGCCCGCGTGGATTTCGGACTCCAAAAATGGAGCCGGTCGCGAACGTTCGAGAATGTTCGTTTTACGAAGCTACTCGCTAGGTGATTCGCTAGCCTCTAGGTGCCAAGCAAGCCGCCTGCCTGTGCGTTCGCGACCTTATATATATACAAAAATAATCCTTATAGCATGATTCAGTATTCACGCATGATGGCTTATTATTAGCGTATTTCATGTATAACTTTGGTGTTTCTATACCGATTTCTGTGATTTTTTATGGAATATTTAATAATGTTAACTTTTTAATTAGGGATGACTGAGAGTGTTATAAACGTAAGAGTAGACAAATATAATGAGAAAGCTTCGAACTGCTAAGCTATCGGGAGTTACACGTGTTATTGTGAGTCAACCATAAAAGATAGACATATGCTGTCGTGGGATATTTTTACATAATTTTAAGGAGAACATTTCCGTCGTACATGATTTCTGTGTAGCTTTAACCATTAAGGTTGCACACGCGACGGAAGCAAAAAATGGGTAACTTCTCCCGTTTTCCCAACATTTCCCTTCACTGCTCTGCTCCTATTAATTATAGCGTGATGAAAAGTATACTATAACCAGCACAGGAGTATGACAAATAATTGTACCAAGTTTCGTCAAAATCCGTCGAGTAGTTTTGTTTCTATAACGGTTATACAGACAGAGACAGAGACAAAATTTTACTAATTGCATTTTTGGCATCAGTATCGATCCCTAATCACCCCTGATAGTTATTTTGGAAATATATTTCATGTACAGAATTGACCTCTCTACAGATTTATTATAAGTATAGATTGCATTTTGGCATCAGTATCGATCCCTAATCACCCCTGATAGTTATTTTGGAAATATATTTCATGTACAGAATTGACCTCTCTACAGATTTATTATAAGTATAGATTACTTCCTATATAAGCACATCCGAACTGAAGCCTAAACAACTATATATACCAATTTAGTTTTGTTTTAAATTTTATGGTAATATTTTAACTAAAGGAGGTATATTCCAGAACCATTAATTAAATACGCTGTGTAGACAGATATCTTAACTTCGATTTACGGTATAAACAACACAAAGTATATCCAAGGTATGTCCATAGCCTACCCGAAGAAATACGATCTGTGCCGGGTCTTGTTTTCAGGTATAATAAAGCAAGCGTGTGGGACCCGCGTCCAGCCACGTCCCACGGGACCCCGTGTGACATGCATCCCCTAATTCTCGACCCGCCCTGAAGCATCCAAAACGCACGTGACGTAAGGTAAGTGTTTATTTTGATTCAATTCGTCGAACTTGACTTCCTACAGATTAAACGGCATAAAATAGAATGTCTTTACAAATGTATTAAAAGGAAGAGAAACCCTAATCTATCACGATTTTATGTGTTCTTTCATTATCTAGTTATTACTAATAGAGAGCTTCTCATTAATGTATCACAAACATTTAATCATAATGAACGGACTAAAATCTTCGCACACTAAATACAGTAAAAAATATATTTTGTTCCATTATTTTTGTACGTTATTTTAAATGACACAGAATATGTCACATAATGGCACTATTAACCTGATATCCGATGCAAATGACAAATGCGCACGGCCATTGTTGCAATATGGCGGACGATACGTCAGTGTCATGGCGGCCCGCCGCACGGCCGGCGCCCATTTGCACTGAATTAATTCAGCAGTCAGGTGGGAATCAATGGTACTTAAGATATCTTTGCTAAGATAAACATCTTCATGTAATGCCTGAAAAATCATTCATAAAAAGGTATGTAACTAACTAATATTTTCAGAGTTAAATAATTAAATGCGGAAGTCATGAAGAAAAGCAGGCAGTCACAAGATATCGTCAATAGATTGTTTAGTTAAGTAAATCTCTTATTCCACAAAAAATACAATAAAAGGTTTTTTTAGATTAAATACTTTAACTCGTATCTTCGAAATTTATCAGTGGGTTTGCACTCGACTCGATTATTTCATTTTTCACAAGTTTAGTTGTGTATTCAAAAGCATCATTCGATGTCTCTATCGATGAAATTAAACTATAATAACCAATTTATGTTGGAACATAAATTCCATGGTAGGTAAGTACTTTGAGAATGTACTACGTTTAATGAGAGGTTCAAAGGCACGATGAATACTGCTCCTCTCGCAAAAGGAAAGAACTTCCGGTCAAACTGCCTGCCAGAGGACTTACTAATAGTTCCGTTGGGTACATACCTATATAAACGTTAAGAAATCTTTGCAACTGGAAATTAAAAAGAAAATTATATTTTCGCTGCTTCTGCATTCTTAAAAGTGGAAACTAACTTCAGACGCCAGTATAAAAATCAACACAGATGAAAGAATATCTTTGGTTAAGCTTTTTAAGACAATTTAGTCATAACTACAACATAACAAATCGCAAAGGTTTATACTACACAGGATTATTCAACCGTAAGCCTGATTGCTTGTCCCTAGTGACACTAGAACCGAAACTCTAATATTGGTCGTTGAAAATTCAATTGGTTGAAACTGCGATGTAGGTCAGGCCAGAGTACTGCCGAGTGGTCAATCCAAAAAGTTGAATGTTAAAATGAAAACTGCGAAACGTTCCAACAAACGTGTTTTGTTTTTGTAAAACTTTGATTACTCATAGCAATAAAAAACAAAATGAAAAGTAGAAAACCAATCTAGTAAACATTTTATTAAAATAAAAAAAAACTGTTATAGGTGCAAAACTTATTTTTTTTAGAATAACTTTGTCATTAATATAAGCATCACATTCCTGTAAAATCCTTTTCACATTAAACAGCCACCATTTTATGTAAAATAAACTAACGTTTCAAAGACAGCGGTATTCAAATTTCCGCAGTCAATCATTTCCATTACCACACATCAAGGTAAACAATAGGGCCGTATGGAGGTGATTTTCTCATTACCGGGGGCAAATTGCGGTCGGTCGGGTAAACGAGCGGTAATTACTGGCAACACAGCGCTAACGACGCTTTTTATCGAATTACCACCTTTATGATGGGTATGAACTGCTACATACGTGTAGATGATTGGGCTCATTCATCGGAAATTATGTCTGTCAGTGAAAATTAAATCCTATTCGTTTTATTTTAGCCACACATGTTAACCTTTTTTTTCTATTGCAACACCTTTAAATAGAAAAAAATGATCCTTTCAACTACGCATAAATACAGTTGAGTTTTAAATATTAAACCTTTTCCACAGCGCATACTCAATCAAACTTCCATGAATCCATTTTGGATACAATTTGGCATAGCTTATTCATCAGTGTTTTATTATTCACAGTCCAAGGGGTTTTATTCAAAAGGACTCGGAGATTCATTGGCTTACTGACTTCTTTTGAAGTTAATACATAATTAATCAAGGGTCGCTATGGGTGGTAGACGGAGTTTTATTCTTTAGAATTGCGCCATTTTTCATTATTAAATTGTTGAAAGACATTGGTAACTGTAATTGAATTTTGGTTGTTTGTAATTTATGAAAGATATTTACTAAATTCTAATACGGAATAGTTTACATTGTGGGCACAGCTAAAACTATTATTTACAACTATATTCAAATGTTTATTTACAACTTTAATGTAAACTAACATTATCATACCTAAAAGCTGAATATAATGGTTTCTATATTAAAAGAGAAAGAGATTAAAATATTCTGGATTAAAGATGTACAGTTTTCAATTCCCCTTTTATTTTTAACTGTATTTAATTTCGAGTATCAAAGAAACCAATATTAAAGTATTCCTAATAACTTCTTAAGAATTTTTGAGCGAAATCTTTTTTTCTCTTTAATTAAACATTTGCTTTTACGAACCACTAGAACACCAAAGAATAAAATGTAATACTAAAAGTCGTCTAAAGCCTCTAACCGATTTTATATCTAAATAAAATAAGATCTAAAAAGATGACTCATGTCATATTTATTTGAACAATTAACTGTAATAAAATTAAATCACTTAAAAATTGTTTAAGACTTTAACGTTGTTGACAAATTAGATTTTTTTATTTGTAAAGGACGAGGCTAAGTGGCAAAAACATCTTATTGAGGTAAAAACTTTCAAAAGATCATGCTGGTGCGTGTCGATATGCCACATTCAAAATACCTATAGTTAGATCGTCTACCGTCCTTTCTATTTTCTAAGCCCTTAGGACAAGTGGCAATCCAGTTTTAAATGGCATTAATTCCTGAATAAGTAAAATGAAAGATAATATTAAAAATACTAATAAAGAGCAGTTAATTAGATTAGTACAGGATTTACGTGATGCAAATAAAAATATAATTATTTTTATAACAGATTTATTATGGCTTTAGGAAGGAGTTTATACGGTTTTCTTATAAAACCTTTTAATGGTATGATGATTGAGATAATATTGATGACGCTTTCTTGTTTCTCGTTAAATGGTACACATAAAAAATATAAACCATTCAGAAATTTAGATACTGATAAAAGTTATTTGCTTTTTATATATTTTCTTTAGTTGGAAAATTATTTTAAATGTCATTATAAATATCAGTTTTGTAAGGCTACTTATGCCTTCATAATGTTAGAATTCATTTAACGTTGATTAAATTCAAATAATTTAACTGGGTTACTCGGATCCTCGAAACCCAGAGATAAATTTTTAAAAGTCTATTGACGGCGTAGATATATTTATTTATTTATATATCGATGCATAGATTCAGGGACGTATTTATTTAGATTTTTTTATTGCTTTGAATGACGAGACGAGCTTGCCGTTCGCCTGATGGTAAGCGATACGACCGGCCATAAATAGTAGAAACAACATTCAACACCTTGAATTACAAATTATTGTTCAGTATTCCACTGCGCTCGCCATTCTGAGACATGAGATGTTAAATCTAATTATGTCCAATAGTTACAATGGCTACAATGTTCTTCAAACCGGAGCACAACAGTAACTACACGCTGCTGCTTGGCGGCAGAAATAGACATTGCGGTGATAAGTTTACCCAGGAGGGACTCTCACATATGAGAAAAGAATTTCCCGGAATATTAAAATTTATTAGTTTACAAGAAAAGACGCGAAGGATTTTGAGAAAACTCTTCACAGGTAACATCATACTTTATAAAATAAAACAGCCATGGCGATAAGCAGGTACTAGTTACACTGCCTACCCCATGTACCCCAAGTACACGCGTACATATCACACAATATAACGTTCAAAGCTGAGATTTATGAAGCTTTTCATATTCATATCGGCAGCTCCTTATACTTCGAACATATTTAATTTTCCATGAACACTGAACAATGTTATGTTACAAAGGCTGTCCTGACGTACGCTACGCCACTGAGTTTATTAAATATTACCTCCTGTTGTCAACCATTCAAGCACATTCTTATCTATACTAATATTATAAAGAGGAAAGTTTCTAAATATGATTTGTAGGTTTGTACGGGCTAATTTCTAGACCTCCTAACCCAATATTTTTTTTCTGATAAGAATCTACAATACTCCTTAGTGCGAAAGGCTACTTTTATTCACGGAAAATAATCATCGCAGGAAAAAAAAACATGTGACCGGAGCCTCGGGCTGAAGCTTATTAATAAATTCGAAAATATAGCTACGATGCTAAACGATAATGGATTTTTTCATATATTGACTGCCCTGGAGGCGTTGTTGCGTTGCAGTACGACTGCAATACTGACTGAGGTCTCGGGTTCAATCTCCAAGTCGAGTAAACTGATATTGGGTTTTTTTAGTCAGTATCAGCTCGTAGTCTGGAATTTGCGGTCAATATGACGATTGGAAAACGGATGCAACAACTGAACCTGTACCAACCCCTTCGAGGATAAGAGGCGTGAGTATGTGTTTGCCATTTTGCATTTAGTCCAGTATATTTAAATACAGTCTACGCAATAGCTTAAAAGTATTTTGCTGTTTTCAATTCATGGTATTTCAATCAGCATTGTGCCGAAAAATACGTGTGGGAGTGGGTGGTCACCATTATTTATACGGAAAACGAACGCGTCAAATATGAACAGCCTTTATTACTTTTTTTCGTGTTTCAAGTGTAAAATATATTACTGAATGCATCAGAATGAAACTGTGTTTTGAATTATCAGACGCAGCTTGAATTATATTTGTCTTTTTGTTAATGTTTAATTGAATCAAAAATGGGTAAAATTACCCTGATATGCCAAATTACCCTCATATGACAAACATATTCGTTTTAACCCATACAAAAAAAAAAAAAATACTAATAACCGCAGTATTCATAATCTCAAAAGTAAATAATAATCTATTTTATATTTAGAAATGAGCGTCATATTAGAGTTTATATCCTATTAAAACAAAACTTCTTCCTAAAGTGGCACTGCGAACAGGTAGAAATTGAAAGAAAGCAAACCAAGCATTTTAGATAAAATTATTTATATTCAAACTAATTATTATATTTATTGAAACAACTAAGTAATATTTATTTCTATACTTATTTACTATTTAGTAACATTACTCACGGAATACGTGATAGATTGTACACATTTGGAGAAGTAAAGCCAAATAGCGTGACGACTCGCTCAGGACGATTCCCTAAGCTTCTAGAATTTATCCGTCATTGCGTGGGGCGTGTTCCGGTATGTTGCTATGGCACGCATGGTTTACGTATATGTTTAGGTTGTAATTAATTACTTTTAAATATGTACAGTCTGCATCAAATTGATTTAAATAAAAAAATATAGACTAAATATATGAATTACAAAGTAATTACCACGGAATATCTGTCTGTTAACATTTACATCATTTAGGGCTGACCGTACCGTAAGAGCATAATATATTGCCTTCTCGTTAATTGCATTAAATCACATTATTATTGTGCATTGTGAAAATACAATAGTAGCATACATTAGCACGGTAAACTCGTTTAAAAATAGACGCAAATATCCCCGCCCAAAGAAGTCGTAACAAAGTTTCAGCTCTTATTTGCGGTAAGCAAAATAATCGTACGTAACGTCGCGTCGAGTTATTCCACTCGGCTTGGCCGGCGGCGACCCCACGGCAACCCCACAGCGGCCCCACAGCAGCGCGTCAATCCCACGCGTCAGGGAGCCACCGCGTCGCCCGACTCTACTCGTGTCACATTTCATTTGTTTACCTCGTCATGATGTCATGCAGGTACATACTTACATGAAATACTAACGTTATACATATTCGTAGGTAGATAGATGAATTAAACTTCGCAATTCACGCTCAAGAGTTGATATACATTGACATCAATTATGTAGCTGAAAATCATGTACTTGTGCATATTAGCTCCGAATAGAATAATATTATAATCACTACGTAATAATTAAGACGTCTTAGAATTATTTCAATAGGAATTATAAACATTAATTCCATTTTTAAACTTATTTTGGAGCCGTCGTTTCAATCATTGTGTAATTTTGTTGCTAACAATCTTGAATATACCCTCATGTGATTACAATAAAAATTGATCACTAAAAAGATTATCTTAAGCAATTCTTTACGTAATTTGAAATGTTTTAAAGCAAGCATCCAGGCATGAGTTAATCCTGCACAACAGGCTTAGCGTCTCCCCCATCGATTTGCGTTAGTAGCGAGTGCTGGCCGCGTCCCACGAGGTATGTGCACTGCACCGAACGCAGTCAAATCTCAGTAATACACTTTTATCTTACATATTTAGCATGGCAACGGCCTATACTGTGATACATAGAAATCAGTATAAAATTTCTATTAGCTTATCATGTCAATCAGTGCGATGCCATAATAACATTATGCGTTCTTCTATCAAAAAATCAACATTTTATATCAGTTTTATAAAACATACCTTTTACGTAATATAACAACCGAATACAATGAAATTGCTTAGTAAGCATCTCCCAGAACAACTGTAGAAACACCACTCATAACTTTGAAATACAATGTTCTGCATTGCTCTAGGTTCATTATACGAGACGAGATAGATGTTAATTCACGGTATGCTTAATATTGGCTCTATTTACCACAATCTTCAAATCAAATATACATGCGCCTGTTTTGCGGCAAATTATAATTAAATATTTAAACCAAACGAACTCTAGTAATACGAAACATTTGAACAAAATTTTCTTTGTCTACAACTTATATAGAAAAAACAATTACATGACACAAATTAAATTTATAAACATCCTTTTCAAACCAATAGTCGAATATAGCATACTGAAAGTATTATTTGTCTGCACAAATTAAAAAACTACAAGAGCCAAACCAAATAGTAAAATTGTCGAAATAAAAATACAATAATGTAACAACACAAATACAGCATGAGGGCTCCCTTGTTTGTGGTTTGCATTTGTTTGATTTATACACACGTATTACCGCGTCCGTATACCCTTTGAGGAAAAACGCTTGTTGACTGATACCACCTATTTCCGAACGATCTATTTGATAAACTTTACATATCGAAAGATACGGAACATTTGCAATAATAGTCCAACTGGAAGGTAAATAATAGTCACCTTTTTAACCTTAAAATTTAGGTTGTTTTTAGACGGAATATCGTCACTGCTTTTTTTATAAATAACAAGCGATATTTTTTATTATTGTTTTAAATGACTTTACGAGCTTGCCTTTCGCCTGATAGTAAGCGATACGACCGTCTATAAACTGTAGAAACACCATCCAACAACTTGAATTACAAAGTATTGTATGGTATTCCACTGCGCTCGCCATCCTCAGACATGACGTGTTAAGTTTTATTATGTCCAGTAGTTACAATGGATAGCAACGCTCTCCATATACTTGCATATTGTTCAATACTCCAAATGTTACCTAGCTACTGTATATTAGTCTACTGCTGTCTATTGTTTTGGTACAAAGTTAACTCTTTTGAACTCTTTATTTTTTATTTATTACTTATGTATTGGTAAATATATCAACCAGCAAAATTGTTATACTTTACAAGTATAGTTAGGTTAATTAATTTCCAAATGCATCACTACTCGATAATGAACTATGCGTTGGATTCAATCAGGACGCTCGGAACGTGTCATTGTCTCGTATTGTGAGGCGGGGTATTGTTTAGTGTTTGCAGGCTCGCAGGACCTCGCGCAGCCTCTACAATATACTTACCGTGGGAGTGTTACACTGGTCCAATTATATCGTTGGTGATTGTTTTATATTCGTAACTAAGATCTGTATTAGAAGAGGTATGTGTATGGTTAAATTTGATTTTTTCAAGTTTGTATATTTTTTGTATCCTTAATCATTTAATATCACATGTTAAATAGAACACACGTGGCGAAAAATTAATGCTCTATTCTACCTAACGCTTCGGGAAAGCCATGAGAGTGTGAAAAACCCATACAGTACTATATGGAAAAACAGCGCAATTTGAATGTTTTTTCATGAGGATAAAATAAATTTTTACGTGGCTTTAATGCAGTCCCGATCAAATGCATACCCTGCCGTATCGAAATCACAACGTACATATTCATTAGACAAGATTCTACAATACATCTACCTACATTTTTCCAATTACTATATCATAAATAACCTTCAACGTAATAAAAACAACCCCAGAAACCCCGTTGCATAAGTAACAAACTCGAGATTTATCTCGCTAAAAAAATATTTATAGTCACGAACAATTCCAGAAAGAAAAACACAAAAGATATCATAATCTAATCAGGATTTCAATCTCAGAACTCTACGCTAAATAGACATTCTTTGTGTGCGAAATTTACTTTACATTTTCACATTTCTCGCGTCTTATCATTTAACCTGCTTTGAAGAACAACAAAGGCTAAGTCTCCAAGTGTTCCAAATAAAAAATCAATGAGACTTATTGATTCTCTTTTGTTATACGAATGTTATTTTTCGGTAGTTATTTATTCAGAAAAACGAGTCATAACTCATGAGTACTGTTTTTATAATGTCCTGGAAACTAAAAAAAACTAAGATTGTCCTCCCTAGGACCACGAAGGCTGAAGTCTTCGAAACGTCGGAAGAAAACTAAAATATTAAAACCGCGATAGAATAGTTTAATTTTAATGTCTAACATTCGCATAAACATCAGAAATCATTACCTTAAAAAAGGTGAAATAAAATACTTACTGCACTATTCGTCATATATAACTGTACACATTAAATTCAAGGCAAATATGTCAATAGGCTCATTCTTTATCACATTATAGGAGCGAAATAAGTTTTGTAAATCTTTGACGCAATTATTTACTGCTGTTTTGGTAATAAAGGTATACATTTTATAAGTATCATTTCAAGTACAAATTTTACAAATCATCAAATTTCACTAATCTTCCCAAACATTAACCCGCAAGTCCAGAAAACCAACATTAATTCTTAATAGTTGTAGAAAAATAAAAAAGGTAATTTGAGCAACCGTTCCATAACGACTGTACATCATCATTAGCGTATCTCAGCGAGATTAAAAAGGATTCCTGGCGAGCTGAGAGATGTGCCTCGATAGAAAATGGCCTTAAATAGTTAGTACGTGGAATACTGTAATGGCACTATAACTATGGTTGTAGATTATTCTCCGGTTTACAGGTTCTGATGTTGAGGAAATAGGATCTGAGAAAATTTAGTGTCGAATTTGTGCAAAAATGTATGTTACGTATTTTTAGCCAATGTAGTAAGCTGCTTGAGTGTTGCGGTTAAATTCGGGAAAAACTAAACATAGATAAGTAGATATAATCGGAAAATAACCTATTCTTTATATATATTTTTTTAGTTGGAGAATCTTATTTATTATATTGTTAATGAGTTATTTCGTACTTTGGCGAAAACCTTATGAAATATCGTCGTTTTAGAATTTGTCGTAATCAGATAGACGCAATCAGTCTTACTTATAAAAATTTCGCAAAGCTATGCTTAGGTAAAACACAAATTTTCTCGATCAGCTGTAAGTCAAAACCCGCCATCTTGCCTCTTAATAAGGTTCAAACTAGGAACAGGTGATGTTTTTGACAGCAATTGAAGTAATTCTTAACCAACTCTTAACGCTAAAACAAGTTTATAAGTAAGACTGAATGTGTGGACTTTGTTTAATACGTAAGGATTAATTTAAAACAAGCTTAAGTAGTAGTAATGTAAGATTTCAAATGAAATTAACCAGGCTGTAAGTTTAAGATGAATAGGAGTTCACGTCACATAAGTAAAGTTCTAAATTCGTGTCTAGTGTCATGTTTACCGCAGACAATCGCAGTTTGATTACATCTGATAAAGTTTATATGATAATGTCTTAAAAGTTTTTGATCTCCATGCAGATGTTACAACGGAAATTGGTCTAATGTTATCACAAATTACATTTTTAGATATATGGTCTAAAATCCGAAGAAAAAGTTAAATGTAAAGATCTAACAGGTTCTTTAAAAATAAATCTTTTGTTAAGACCTAAATTATATTTGTGCCATAAAAGTATTCGAAAAGTGAGTAAACATTTATTTAATTTTAGTTTTCAATTAATATTACATGACACTAGCATTGTCCAAAGAGTCTATAGCATTATATTTAAGTACGAATAACGTATTTATCTCTCGTTATACACGAGAGACAAAGATTCAATGTAACAGTATACGTAGTAAAGAAGCCTGGCTAGTTGGCTCGTAAACAGGATAGCTCTCCGTGTGGTCCGCTCCACAATAAAACTCAACTCCAATGGAAATAACAATCAATTAGTCAGCAGCGCCGTTCGCGATCACGAATGCCGGCTGACGATAGA
The DNA here is from genome assembly GCF_014839805.1 of Manduca sexta. NCBI lineage: Eukaryota > Metazoa > Arthropoda > Insecta > Lepidoptera > Sphingidae > Manduca > Manduca sexta. The sequence goes on along the minus strand of NW_023592159.1, from coordinate 178 downwards.
AGCTTGATTTTCTAGACTTTTTAGCTGGTTAAATGTAGAAAGATTTTGCAACGTGCTAGACTCAGATATAGACTATTTCAGATCATCTATCGATAGAAAATTTAGTTACAAACTAGTATTTATAACTAATTACATCTTTCACAATAAATAAGCTTATAGTAAAAAAATATATATATAA
>NW_023592158.1:0-5712 GCF_014839805.1 Manduca sexta | reverse complement strand
TTCTGTAGAGTCGATGAACTTAATTGAGGGTTAGACATTTAGGCATGTCTGCCCTCCCACGCAACGCGACAATACAGTAGGCTTACAAATTGATTTAATATACCGTAAAAGGTACAAGAAATATGCAATATTAATCTCCAGTTCATTATGAAGGAAAATGAAGAAAAGATATTTATTTAGCGCAAAATATTTATTTCTTTGTATCTACGAGGTACAGAGCTACTGACTACAAGTTTTGAACAGCCATTATTGAGAATTACGATCTGGGATTAGGCAATCGAACAACAAAGGATCAACAATTGCTATATATGGACTTCTTTAGCTCCATACAAAACTCACAGTAGTAGAATTAAACTAAAATTAAATAAAATGAAAACACTTTATTGTATTATATGTAGGAAAACGTTCTGTCGATTACCACTCCGTCTAACGATGCAATCTGTACATTATGTAAGCTTCGAACTCGTACACAATGTTACAATCTCATTTAACAATGCAGTACACTTTGCAGAGCAAGGTGATAGACATTACACAGTAAAAGGAATCTAACTGGAATAATTGTAATGAGTATTCATTTTGTTTAAATTTCACATATAAATATAATTTATTAAATGAATGAGAAATATTCTGTATGCTCATTCCCATACGGTACTTACAGAACTAAAACTTATAATTTTAAAAACACATTTTTCATCTAAACTATAGCCTCCTTAAACAACAGCTAATATCTATGGTTATAATTCGGCATGTTCCGAGCAACCGTGACCAAGGAACAAACAGCTATCTGAAATATTTAGCGGGCCCTCAGTTGTTTTATTCATGTTACCATCTGTTCTCTCGCTTTGTTGCCTCGGTGCGCGCATAAATTGCAACCCCGCGCCGGCTCGCGATATCCGTTTGTTGCTAAATGTTCTTATGATGGCTGCGAATGATTTCTTTATTTGTTTGTGGGTATTTGTATGTTAGTATGAAATGTAACTTTTGATAATGAACATCCTAGCCAAATTTCGGCCAAGGCGGCTAATCCTAATAGAAATCAGCCAAGTACGCAGAAGATATTATGGTTTACAAGCGTGTGCTCACACAGGTGCACTCTCTATTCCTTCACTCTCATAGTCCGGTGAGGCTGCAAAACTGATATGACCGGAGAAAGATCAGGTGCAGGACCAACGGCTTTACGTGCTTTTACTTATGATATTTGATAATACCTACCAATGTAATGGTATGAATACTAAGTACCGTTCCATTATGAACCCTAATTTTTACTTGCTTATAACATTTAATTTTTAGCATCCACCAATAAGAAGCTGATATGTATCCCAGGAACCAATCATGAATGAATTATCCTAAAAGCAATTTAAAAATAGAATACCAAAATTAAACTTATACTAATAAACACGCAAATAATAATAATAAAGTTTTATAGCATTAAATTTCTATATTACAATTGGTTTTGTACATTTTACAACAATAACATAAGGTTAATAACCTGTCCTGTGGCTCGCATAAACAGTAAGTTAATTAGCCCATACCATATACAGTTACGAGGTAGCGTACTAAGGCATCCTAGGAATGCGCCGGATCTCGACTATTTGCAAGGCACGTCACTTGCTGCATTCCTACAGTTGAACAAGGTAACAGACCCGAGTACAGAGCGTGAAATTATACTGCCTTCGATCAATTCGATGTCTCTCTGATACGTACACGGTAGGTTATTTAAAGGCTAAAATAGATTCCCAGATTTATAAAGTAAATACTATTGTAACTGTACGTATGTACCTTGGCTGTAAATTTTAACTGATATAATGTTTGTTATTTCGTATTTGATATAAATGCGTAAATAACTGGTTTATGTATTTTTATGATTAATCTGTGTAAGCCGGCATTTTAATGTTAATTTATTTTTCATCAAAGATCATGAAACGATAAAACACAGATGTATACCTCGGCGATGTATAAAAACGAATATACACTATACAGAATTATTTTGACATTGTGTAAAATAAATGAAACCATATACTCGTCTTTACTTTTGCTAAAATTTGGCAAAAATCATTCACGAATACCGAATATTTTCCCCATTTTATTTATGTGACTTTTGATCATTTTGTAGTTTAATGCAAAAATGGCGTGTATGTATTTCTGACTGAAAGTGTGATGCTGCCGCTGCTACGAATTCTCTTAGAAAGTAATATTAGCATTAGGGGGTGTAGAATTAAAGTTACTTGTTATCGATATATTGTTGGAAACTTATATTTTTTATTTTACACCTAGATTCCTACGTTTCGAGTAACTTATTATTTTCAAAAACATAAGCAAGTGGTTTCATTTAGTAATGCAAAATGACCCTGTATTAAACGTTAATATTCTAAGGTCAGGTTAATAACTAAGAGGACAAGGACTCTATCATGAATATAGGATAAGCTACTATTCCCCGAAGCATTGCGGTATTAAATTAGCATGTGGCCTTGGCATCCACTTGACATTATTCGTTGTACTACGGCCTTCCAGAAAGTTCCATCGAGATTACATAATTATGTTTTTGCACTTCCCGCGAATGCCATGTAACCTATTTGTGATACCGTTTTATTAAGAGTATAACAAAGTTCTGGAAACCTTGAATTATATTCACCTTGGTTAGTTTAGTGGCGTGATAATGAATTCTGAGGTTATGAGTTCAGTTATCGTGTCGGATAGTCTGTTTTAATTTTTGTAAAATAATATCTGTTAAAGATGCATAGGAGTATAATTTTTGGTAGGATATATTTTACATCCGCCGGCTAGCGATCACCGTACAAAAGCTGTTAAAACCCGCTATAGTGACCCACGTAAGTGTGTCGCGTTCCTAGATCAGCCTGTGTATATCCGATTCCAACAGACCGGCATAATTATTTCGACTGTCGAGGGTAATCATCTCTCGTCATACGACATTCTACTGGAACCCACTCGACCTACCATTCGGTGCAATGAAGCCACTTTCCCATGCCCGTATAAAAATGACCCATCTTTATCATTAAAGAGCCCTTTCCAAGCATACGCATAAATGATATTAAAACAAAGGAAAAATGTTTAATTACTCACAACATACCGACACAATTCAACGTATTTCTCAGCCCGAACTCGCTTCGAGTCTTTTTCTTAGAATAAAAACAATATTAAGTAAAACAAACAGGCCTCCATTAAAACCACTGTCGTCGGCAGTTTATGAAATTAATTTCTTCCTATTGTAAAGTTTGTTTCGAGTGCGTAACGAAGAATTGTGGTTTAATTTACTTTGCCACTTTGTACTCAAGGACTTACTGTTTTCTTTGTCTGTTTGTAAAGACTAGAGGACGATTATGTGGGTCAGGTGATGGCTTTAGGTAAGTGAAGTAAAGTCCCCACAAAAATTCGGAAATTGCATTTTAAGCCTACGATATTTTTAAGGCTTCATAAAGACGCTGTCCACTATCCGGGACCTCAGACAGTGGTCGTATCATGGACGCAACACAAGCACGCCATCGACAAAGGCTGTCTAGTTGACCAAAACTACTACAATACTGTGTTAACAGTTCGCTCAGTGAAGTGATTCTCAGCAGTGAATTAACGTATTGTACTTATCCATTCAAAATACAAAACAACGTTTACTCCGCCCCGTGACCAGGAAGGCTTTTAAGTCTTCGAAACGTCGGTAGAAAATTATAATAAAAACCGCAACAAATTCCGATATTTTTAATTCAATGTCTAACATTCCCGTACACATAAGAAATCATTATAAAAAAAACAAAGCTGTCACTTTACGTCATTGTGACACTTTAAGTAGTGTCTGGTCCATTAGTTCCATTAGTAGTGTATACAAAACGTCCTACGGTATGACTTCTACAATATAACACTATAACTCTACCATTATAATATGAAATAAATTATAACTAACTCCCGGCTTATTTTCGGTGCCTTTTCTGTAGCGTGAATTATAATTTATAACTAGGTTAATTGTGTACAGTAATAAATAATATTTTAGTTGAGCAAACGCGAACTACAAAAAACTGAACGGTAAAAGTTAATGAAGTAACAAACTAACTGTAAAACCTGTTATTATAGAGATCATTTTTTTAACAATAATATTTTAATATGACCTTTTTCGTTCCTAACCTTTTCGATGTAGAGCGTATAAAATATATTCATGTTATTAAATGCCTTTATTTATTTGGCTGTCTAGTATACGCTCATAAAGTATATTAACAGACAGACAAATAAAGTGGAAATACCAAAATAACCCCTTTTTATTGACTCAAGTTTCAATGAATGAAATGTTGAATGTTTGTCGAATGTCATAATAAATATTTTGCTAAGTTATTTAGATGAATTAATTATCTATACTTATAATAAATCTGTAGAGAGGTCAATTCTGTACATGAAATATATTTCCAAAATAACTATCAGGGGTGATTAGGGATCGATACTGATGCCAAAAATGCAATTAGTAAAATTTTTGTCTGTCTGTCTGTCTGTCTGTCTGTCTGTCTGTCTGTCTGTATAACCGTCATAGAAACAAAAACTACTCGACGGATTTTAACGAAACTTGGTACAATTATTTGTCATACTCCTGTGCTGGTTATAGTATACTTTTCATCACGCTACAATTAATAGGAGCAGAGCAGTGAAGGGAAATGTTGGGGAAAACGGGAGAAGTTACTCCATTTTTAAGCTTCCGTCGCGTGTGCAACCTTAATGGTTAAAGCTACATAGAAATCATGTATGACGGAAATGTTCTCCTTAAAATTATGTAAAAATATCCCACGACAGCATATGTCTATCTTTTATGGTTGACTCACAATGACACGTGTAACTCCCGATAGCTTAGCAGTTCGAAGCTTTCTCATTATATTTGTTTACTAATCTTAGGAACTATCGGTCCAAACTGAAAAATTCTTTTGCGTTGGATAGCCCTTTATTTGTGGAGTGCTATAGGCTATATATCATCACGCTATACCCAATAGTAGGAGCGCAGCAGCAATGGCTAATCTCTGAACTACCGGTCCAAACTGAAAAATTCTTTTGCGTTGGATAGCCCTTTGTTCGTGGAGTGCTCTAAGTTATATATCATCACGCTATGACCAATAGGAGCGGAGCAGTAATGGCTAATCTTAGGAACTACCAGTTTGAACTGAAAAATTCGTTTTGTGTTGGATAGCCCTTTATTTGTGGGTGCTATAGGCTGTATATCATCACGCTATGACCAATAGGAGCGAAGCAGTAATGAAACATGTTACAAATACGGGGACAATTTATTAGTTTTGAGAGCTTCCGTTGCGTGCGCTGCGTAAACGGTTAAAGTTATGCAGCAATGATGTATGTCGGGATTATTCCTCTTAAAAGTTCTAAAAAATATATTATAAAACAAAGTCCCCGCTGCATCCGTTTGCCTGAACGTCTTAAACTCAAAAAGTACCCAACGTATTAAGATAAAATTTGGTATGGAGACAGTTTGAAACCCTGGGAAGAACATAGGCTCCGGGAAACTACTACTTTTATAATGGAAAACTTTAGCCTGAAAAACTTTATAACGCGGGCGGAGCGCGAGCAAAAACTAGTTTATAATATAATTCTCTCCCGACGTTTCAAAGAATATGTGGCTTTCACAATCACAGGGCGAAAGTCCTATGACTATTAAACGCTGCAAAGTATTCAAAAAGTCTCGAGAAAATTATAATAAGGAAAACTGCGATAAAA
>NW_023592157.1:0-10691 GCF_014839805.1 Manduca sexta | reverse complement strand
ACAAATCGTGTAGAATAATTCGTATAAAATTGCCGGTTTCGCTTGCTGGGACAACGTTAACCACTCAGTTGTTTTGCAAGTTTAACAATATTTCAGCCGGGCCGTCATGCGAACATGGACGTTTTATTTTATTCCGGACAATCGACTGTCATCCTTTTATTTTTCCATAACTGTACACCGACGCTGCATTTTTGCGCATAAAATTTTTAAAATTGCCACAATTAGTAAAACACCGCTGTGACGCGATTTTGCAATTTAATTACGTTTTATAGACTTTTAGTTGGTGTAAAATGTTTTTTGGTTGGGTTTTTCTGCTTAGTATCAGCCCGGTGTCTGAAATTTGTGCCCGATATGGCGATAGGCTCGCCCCCTATCACATCATGGGACAGAACTCACTTGATGAAAAATGGGTGCCCTGGTTGCGCCTCTGCATACCCCTTCGGGGATAAATGCGTAATGTTGTGTGTGTGTGTGTGTAAAATTATTGTATTTGATGATAATGGATGTAAAGGTAATTCAAAACTGATTGTGATAAAGGATGCAATATTGTACGTCGTATCGAGGAATGATAAATCTTATTGTGGTCAAATGTTTAACGTTAATAAAATGGTTCTTTATCTAAAATTAATCCGAAAATTATGTACTCTAGACACGACGTAACACGTCTTTATGTTCGTAAATGATTTAAAAGTTAAATATTAAGGTTATTGTAAGGCATTTATGTCAGTACTTAAATACTGCGATAATTTCATAAAAAACATCAACAAACAAGCAATTACTTTACACACAATTTCCATATTTAAAAATCAAAAGCCAGGGCTTTACATCTCACGGCCCACTAGCACGTCGATATTATAAACGGCAATATATCCACGCTACTTGAAAATAATAAATCTAATGGCTCGATCCCAATAACCGATGACAACGGCGGCACAGTTCATCGATTAGCCGACGCGGCTGCGACCCACGATACAGTTAATTAAAATCCAATATTGTCTAACCAAAATTAATTGCTAGAAACCACGCTCGACAGGCCAGCTTAATCTACCACAATACGAATAGCTCCTCCATCGCTTTATTGCGGAATAAGGCTCTCTTAAAACCTTGTTTGGTAAATGCTAGAGTATCGAGACGTTCTAAATATGGATTTGGGTCTTAAATACATATTGTTCGAATAAATGATTGCTACTAACAAAAACAATACAGCAGAATTCACGTTTATTTTATGTGGAATATTGTTTTATAAAATGGATTTACCCCGAAACATGTTTTTGATTCCATATAAAAATCAATTCAAGCGAATAAATTGAATCGTTAAAAATATCTCTATTGTTTCCAAATTTAAAGAAACGCACTGAAAAGGTGAATCCGAATAATATTTCAATTTCCATTTTTTATTGAATCCGTTGCCATCAGCCATCATCCGGCGCAATTGTTCTTTGATTTCATCGGCAGCCCGATTGCGTCGCGAAACTGGACAGCAAATTAATCCACCAGACAATAGTGTTGGTGACGCGACGCGCCATGTTTGCAGAGACAATAACAAATTATTCATAGTCGGTGATGGAATGTAAACAGAATATGATTGGCTATTAGCATGCGGGGTCGCAGGGCCCGACACCCGAGGGACACACGGACCACGCACGGACAAGTCAAGGGATCATCCCCACCTATTAACAACTCGCCCGTCGCCACATCGAACTTTGTTCCAACGTATTCCGAACTTAATTTAATTAATTACGAGCCCTCCTCAGACTCCATTTCGCTAAATATTATTTCAAGGGGCGGTATAAGTAAGATCAAAGAGTTTATGATTTTATTAAAGAAAACTGAATTATATTATGTGTTATCCATGTACGTTATTAAATACTGTTTGATACGCGCGGTCGCGTTTGGCTGAGTTTTATTGATCATTATTCATTATAAAGCCAACGTTACCGGCCGCAGCATGTTGTATTAAGTTGTTAAAAGGTTTATTATTCAAAAAAAGCTTGCTATAGCCGGCGGGCTGTAAAATAGGAATGTTCAATGAATTATGGACGCTATGAAAATTCACGTGTATCAGATTACGCGGCGACCTAGTCTATACGGTTTATGTAAAACGCGAGACCTGTTATTACTTGTTATTATTTATAAAAATAGAGGCTAAATTTAACCAGCGTTGTTTCATAGGTTCGAAGAAGGGCATTCATTTTATCATATATAGTTACATCTATTTTTTCCTTTCCTAAATCATTGTTATCAGCCACGTCCATGCGAAGTTCACTGCTGAACATAACCTTTCCTTAAAGATTTCCAGACTGCCCTGTATAAGAGGCCTGAATCAAGCGAGTTCGTATGACCTATCAGGTCGTTTGTCTCCTTTGCACGTGGAGATACACGCTGCGTCTTAATTTTTTTTATTGCTTTCAATGACGGGGCGAGCTTACCGTTCGCTTGATGGTAAGCAAACGCCCATAAACAATAGAAACACCATCCAACACCTTGAATTACAAAGTATTATTTCATACTGCGCTCGCCATCCTGAGACATGAGATGTTATAGTCTCATTATGTCCAGTAGTTACACTGGCTACAATGTCCTTCAAAGCGGAACACAACAGTGACTACACACTGCTGCTTGGCGGCAGAAATAGACATTGTAGCTGTACCTATCCAGGCAGACTCTCACATATGAGAGACCTGCCACCAGTAGCACCGGCTTAAATATCATATTTTAAATATTAACATTGAAAAATGATTTGCATATCTATACTAATATTATAAAGCTAAAAAGTTTGTGCCAATTGCAGGAACTACTTAACCAATTTTGATTTTTATTTATAGAAAGCTACATTACTCCTGAATGCTATAGGCTAATTTTTATCCCAGGAAATTATTTATCCCGTAGAAACTTTTTCACGCAGCCGGAACAGCAGGCAAAAGCTTATCTATAATTTACCTGAAGTAACATCTTAGAATCACGAGACCAAAAAATAATGGAATCAAAAAATCTCAAAAACGTTATTACGTATAAGTATATAAATTATCTTGTATTCCGTTGAAATTTAAAATTAAAATAATGTCTCGTTCACAATGCGGACCTTTTTTAAAAATAAAGCAACAGTGTCATGTAATTAAATTGAACATTGTAAGTAAATGATAACGATGGGAAGAATTTAATTACAAACTTTGTCGTATCCTATCCAACACGGACGAAATACTTAGTATCTATTTGTTAAATTACTTTACCCTTAATCCATTACGTGAACGAGGATCTTATGAACGTATAACCTTGAGGATAGTATCAAGTAACATCGTCATCATCATCATTCTCCTCTTACCCTTATGCCTCTCTAATTAAGGTTGCTTTCACCTGTTGTTAATATGGATTTTGTATTACGATCAACTGTCTGCTTAAGGTCAACCTCTTTAAAGGCGTCTAGTTATAGCATACACACACCACGCCTTTTTTCTCTGAAGGGGTAGGCAGAGACGCAACTTGTGCACCCACTTTTCGTATTAGGGGGCGAGCCTATCGCCATATCAAACTCGGGCAGATACTGAGTAGAAAAACCCAATATTACCTTGACCAACCCGAAGAACGCACCCGAGAGCACTGCAGTCGTACCGTAATACGACTGCGCCGCCGACGCATTCTAGTTATAGCGTCTATTATGAAAGAATATGTCACTCATGAAAATTAAGGTGAAAAACTCCATGATTGCAGTGTAACGTGTCGGCACTATTAAAGCGCGTTCGCATAGTTAACGAAGCAATGTAGCGGCCATTTGCAATTTTGATTGGCGCTCTGCAATACTATCTGTATTTTGCACGATTGTTAGAGTTGATTGGCAAATTATAATTTAATCACATCGTGTACAACATTGAAAACACTGGCACAGTTTTCGAACTAACAATGAGTTAAATTTAATTTTTGAACAGTACGAAAATTAATCGTTCATACAACATTGTTGGGATTGCAAAAACGATAAATGTTGGACGTTGTATTTTTATTGTAGTGCTGTGTGAATTGTTGCGAAGTATTTAAATAGCTATACCTGCAAACGTCTGGCTTTCGTTTCGTCCAGGTCACAGTTTGGTTCGATTTATTTTATTGCCCGTAAACAATGCTGCCAACTTCTGCCACTCTCGTTTGACAGTTTATGGTAAATAAGATTTTACGGTAACGCGAACTTGGAATAGGCATCACCTTTTCTATAACATTTTCTCTTTACATGCAAATGATAGTAACCATAAAATACGTATTGTGTTCAAGCTGCGATTGCTCTACAGACAATATAAATGTTGATTTTTCAATCCAATGTTTGCGTTAAATTCATGACATACTGAAATCTAAACCCATATACTAGCAATATTTTTAGAAACAATCTAAAATGAAATATGTTTTATTGCGTTTGCATTTATTGTTCGTTTAACTGCGATGATGGAATGAAAAAACTTGTAAATATAATGCAGTGCTCGCACAATAGCAGGACAAGAAACGAAGAGAAAGCAAAATATAAATCGATGTACTTACATCTTTTAGTCCCAACAACGCTCCCTTAAACTGCGAGCGAAAAATTCATTATACTAATAATTAGGTTTCTCAAAACTCGGAAAGCGTTAATAAAAACAACATAACTGCAGTAAAACTTTAAGCACGTTTTCATGAAATTGAAGTCGTCGAGTTTTTACCACGACACGATTTTTAATAACCGCCTCGGCTCCGGTTCGAATTCTAATCGAGTTTTAAATTGCAGCTATTCTTGTCTGGTGCCTGCGCTCCTCACTCCTAAACTTTCATCTCTCATCCACGATTCCATTGCTCGTTAGCTTCTCCTTAAAACTTTGCCGACTTGGACAAGTTTTTTAACTTCAGTAGGAACGTTCTCGTGATTAATTAATTCGATTGTGCGTGAGCTATTTGCGCCGTGATCGGTTGCTGGTGTGTCCATTATGACGCGATTCGGGTCGAGGGGAACCTCAGTAGTAGGGGTCGATTTTGCTCGGTCACTGCACTAAACAGTCTTGTTACGTTCCGCCTTTACAGTTTTCGTCTTTTTATTTCTGAAAGTTGAAAGGGGAGGCATGTTTCTTATGGAGCTGCGACGGCTCAATTTAGGTGATCATTCTTTTTTCTTTTTACTTTTGTGGGATTGAGGATAATTATGCATAATTTTTGGCAGCGATTACTCGCGTCAAAACACAGAAAAATAAACCGGTATTGATGGAAACTTAAAATTAATCTTTAATAACGGTTACAACCAACGTTTAAAAGCCGTAAAGTAGTGTATGGAATAAAGTCATAAATTTCAGACTGCAAGATTAAAGCGATGGGAAATAACGCTCTTAGTAAGTGCATACAAAAGTTTGGAATCTAATTCTCATTAGAATAATGAAATTTAGATTCATAGACTGATTTTACGTACTTATACAGTCCTAATAATATCACAATACTATCCGCCATAAACCAAACTGATATTTTTTATGTTATTTTATTATCAAAACTTACTTCAAATATTTCCTATGATAGTGTTAAATATTTTTTATTTTACCTATGTTATAATGAAATTATTCGCGAATTTAAAAATGTATTCTTTACCAACATTGTCCTAACACCTCAAAAAACCGCAACCTCATCAACTAGGCCAAATTTTAAGTTCCGTGGCTCAAGGCGAAACCGTGTTGAAAAAGTTAAATAAATTACATTAATTTCACGCGGGATTAAGGCTCATAAGCCATACTTTCTTGTGCTTTATTACTAGCACTCGTAAAAACTGAAACGCGCACGTTAACGTGTTCAAGTCGTGCTTGCGGCTTTCGTGGCACGCGATGTAATTTAATTAAAAGCGCCATATAAAACATCGGTGTACGTCGGTGCTTAAGACAGCCTTAATTCAAGTGCTGATGAACTTCCCACGTGTAGATCCCCACTAATGGTCGCATTATTCAGGGAATGCCTGGATGATTATTTATATGTGTAAGAACAACGAGTGTAGACGCGTCGGTACTCTTATTTGTAGTAATTAGGTTTCGGTGATAAAGTTTGTTTAATTAGCGTCCGTTAACAAATTGTTTATTTGTTTGTTTATTGCCTTTATGGTTTTATTGAAAGCGTTTGATGTGTTGATATATTATTATTCATTTAGAGTTTTTAAAAAAAGATGCCTGGTGTTAGGAAGAATTTGGATTAACCTATTTAAAAAATGTAGTTGAGTTAATAATTAAATGCGTGCTGAAATTTAATCGATGTGCGCGGATATTAAATAACAATTTGTTTTTGTAAGTCAACAAACACTCAAAGCATAACCTAATACTTTAAAAATGTTTTAAGCATAAATAAAATATCTTAACAGGTAACAATATCCAAAACATCAAATATTATGGAATCTTGCAAAAATTCAACAAACCCTTTGAAATATCACCAAGCAATTTAACTGTCACTTCTGCAGATTTTTTACTCGCACCCGCGAGTTTGCGGTTATGTTGTTATTGGCTCCCTTTCGTATGTTTACTTTACGACCCGGCCAAAGATAAATACGCGAAGGTCAAGTTATTATTATGGCTATATTTTCCTCCATTTATGTGCGAGGTTTGAGTTTCATATTTTTCCATTGAGAAAAGTGAAGGCGTTTGCAGTATATTTTGTTTGTTTTGATTTTCAAAGTAATCTAAGATTGTTAACGGTTATTTTTATATAGCCTTTTTACGAGTCTACAGTTCCAATATTAGACAAGGGTTTCTTTCGACTTTAATTCAGAAGTTTGAACTGGAAGTACGGTAATTTCAGTTTGTGTCTTGTTGATCGTTAGAGCATTCTCTGTAAATCATCAAGGTGGACCATGGATAAATTCGGAGTAGAGTTCCGAAGATATTAGTCTTTTAGGTACTATATAATCAAGAAAATGCAAATACAGATTGATAAATTTATTGATAGTCTAGTTTATTAGACAATCTGGGAGCGACTGACGCTATCCGCTGCGTGGCACTTTTATATACCACCAAAATCTATTTAGTTTATTTTTTGTTATTTTTATGTAATCTGGATATATTATGTTGTTGATATAATTTCACACATTGATTCTGGTGTATTTACTGCAGACTTCTATAAGTAATAATATAGGTTTCTAAAGTATCCGATTCAAGAATACTGTCTAGTTATAATTAAGTCACTGTCAACATCCGCCATTGTGGTCTGTAAGTGTGTGGCGTTCCGGGATCAGCCTGTGTGTGTCCAGTTCAAATAGGCCGGCATAATTGTGTGGACTCGAAGTAATCTCTCATCAGTCGACATTCTATCTAAACCCCACTCTGCTTACTATCAGATACCCTAGGGTTACTTTGCCGTTCCTTTATAAAAATGTGTCACAAACAGTTTCCTTATAAATCAACAATTAATAAACCAAAAAACATTTTAATTAACATGATTAATTACTTTCACAAATTCTATCAATCTAATTTGATCCGATGAACACATTTTTAAAGATTTCATTTATAAAAGTGGAAAATGGAGGGTAACCCGATTAACTAATGGTTTTTCAAAAAGGTTTCATGAATACGTGCCCCATAGATATTTTCTTTTCTAAAACTGGAGTGTTATGCCAGATTTTTTCCTTATTTCATTCAATAAGGACCTTTTCAATAACAACCCTCGCTCGCGTCTTATTAAAATTATGAAATTGAAGGGTTTTTTTATTAATGCCCTGTCGCCATAAATTGTTTTCATTTTCACGTTTTGATACGATTTCACTTAGCGTCTCATACGTATTATTTTTCACCTATATTATAATATTCTTATGCACATATAAGCTTATGAATTCCATTGATTTAACAATGTATTTATATCACATGAACTTCAATATAGCATCCTACATAAACAGAGAATATCATAGTCGTCAATTCATGTGACTATTTCATATATAAAAGTATGTAAGTAGCAGTGTATAAAAGATATAAGAGATTGTGATATTCTACGACATATTGGCACAATCACGTCGTTTATAATTTAAATTTCATTTAAATTATTATGAATCGAAGACAAAAGAAAATTTTAAACGGTGTATAAAATGTATCGATTTATAATAACAAAGAAAGATAAGCCAAGAAAGAGGGAGGCAATAATTAATTAAATTAAACCTGAATGAAGTTTATTATCTTTTCTTTTTGTCAACGTTAACGCCTTAGAACTAAGATGAGGTATTTTTCTGAGATTTGATTAAAGTTGGTCCATATTAAATTTTAAATGAAACACCTTGCTTTATTCAAGTGAATACTATGCTTAGCTTAATAAGTTTTTTGTTTTATTTGAACGGAATTGTAAAATTGTGTCTTGTCAAAAAATCAAAACAAAAAAAAATTAAGTTAACAAAAAAGTTTACGTAAGTCTATTTTATGACTGATTTATTAACTTTATTAAAATTATTATATAATTACGGTTCAAGTCAGAATCATGTGACTTTCAAATTGTGATAAGCCATTACATATAAGAAAAATATATTTTTACATAATAGAACAATATAAGTCCTAAATCATAATACTATTCGTGACCAATATATCCTGACAACAAAATTTACAATACAATCCATAAAATATTTCGATTGTCTTACCAAAAAAATACTTTATATCCTTTCGCAAACGTCATAAATTGCCTGTTTTAAATTCATGGCGATGTCGCGACCTCACTTGGTATCCCATCACGTACAAACCCTTTACTCATAGGACTTTATTCGACGAAAATCCGTTTCCGAAAACATTTTATGTTATATCGAGATTTTAATGAGAGATAAAGGAACTTCTTTAAGTAGACGAACGTAATGAATCCTAACTTTTCCTTCGTTTGACTGCGAACTTTTAACTTTATCACTCCGGGTGCTGCAAATTCGAGTTTTGGAAATTGTTAAAAGTACAAAAAACAAGAATGAAACGAGACCTTAATGAGATTCGGTTGGATAAGGAAATGTGATGCCAAGAAACTCGTGTAGATGGTACCTACATTTGGTATTATTTTTTACGCGTCAGGATAACGTAAGTATTTTTAGACCCTTTCTACGCTTATTTGCAACGAGAGAGTAGTTTGAAGCGATCAAAAGATTTTGAGCGACCTTTTTGATCGTGATTACGATCACCTCGAACACACTTAGAAAGTGAAGAGTCAGTCCCATTTTTTATCTAGATGAGGATGACAACCGACAAACGTGACAATCTAATGATAATACAAATCAACCAACAATACGGACAGAATCATGAATGCATTACAAATTTGATAAAAGTGACGTAAAGTTTAGTCACTGATGACGCCGTAGGTATATTTTGTCTGCAGCATCGAAGGGCTGGCTAGGCTGGGATAACGTCACTATCTCCAAGAAAGAACTACGAAATGACTCTTAGGGCCATATTAATAGATGCTACTCAATATCGCTCGGAAGTGCGACATCAATCGAGACGTTGCCAAGTCACGATCAGCACCTTAATATTGTCGCTATTTAATAAATTGATATTAACAACATCTTAAACGGTATTTTAAGTCACAGCGTATTATGTATTTTGAGAGATAGCCGGTAGGCAACGGCTTGGCTGAGCCTCTGGCATTGCTTTAGTCCATGGTTGGCAGATGCTGCTTACCATCTGGCAGACCGCTTGCTCGTTTGCCTACCAAGGCAATAAAAAATAATTATTAAACAACGCCGATTTAGCCGACACCGGGTGCTTAAACAACAGCTTAAGTTTTATTTATCAAATGTTCAATACCTTAAATGTCTACTGAAGGTTTTACTCTAAAGTGAGATTGGTTTATTAATACGTCCCCTAGTTATTGCGTCATAATGTACTTATAATTGAAAACTGAAAAACAACCCCCTTCTTTTTTATACGGACTCAGCAGTGACGCCACTGCACCTGGTGGTAATCGCAATCGCCAGTCGACACAATTATGTCGGCCTGTTCGTTAACGGTAAACAGGCCGTTCCCTTTTTATACCTACACACTTCTTTAAAGCTGTAAGCGCATCTATGAATTCTTAGGAATTGCGGATCTTTCGAATCTGGAGACCATTAACATCAGATGAGAAATTTACTCGTTTAAAGTTATTCTACAAAAATCATAGCAATCCAACCACAAAACATAAATAAGGCAACATCCAATAATAATATACATTGAGGTCGCTTTATAATTAGCATTGTATCGCCTTGAGAGCAATCAGGAGGGTATGCAAATTAGCGTACGATTCGGCAATTTATCTAAAATTACTTCAGTACGTAGTCATAACAAATGTCCAAAGTTTTCCCGAAAGACCACGCTACCGCCAACACAATAATATCGTAAATAAGATAAGCGTATATTTATGTCGTACCTAAACTGAGCAAAAACCAGCCTCGGGCGCGGTAACATTTGCTCCATATCTTCAGTTTCTATATTTCGGATGGATATCTTTTAGCTGTGACTGTCTCCGTGTTATCAAGCGCTGTGAGTCAGCAGTAAGAAAAATAATATTGTTGAATGGTCTGTGTTTCATTATTTATTTATTTATTACACTTTATATACAAAGAGTATAAAGGCGGATTTAATGCCGAAGGCATTCTCTACCAGTCAACCCCTTAGGTGGTGCAGAGACTAAAGAGGTAGGTGTACACAACGAGAGAAGGTAGTGGAGAGAACATTAACAAAGAAGACAATTATGTCGTCGGTTAAAAGGCTAATTGACTTAAGAGACAT
>NW_023592156.1:0-8733 GCF_014839805.1 Manduca sexta | reverse complement strand
CCATCTCTCCTATATAAAACAACAATCTTAAGAAAGTTTAAGTGGAACGGGTTTACTTAATAACTAAAACTTGCCAAGTTATAATTCAGTAAAAATACTTAATTCAACGTTTAATTTGTTAACTGATGTTGGGAATGGCAATAAAATTTATTCCATCGTATTAATTTGTCGAACAAATTCTCTGATATTTTATGTTTCTTTTCTGTTTTACTAATTAAAGGTTTAAATAAAATTCCGTTTTATTTTTAATGGTTTATTTGTCGTTTGTTTTAATGCATTATATATTTTAAATAAGTTTCATAACAAAAAGTTTTTAAGTAGTAAGTATAAATATTCTTATACTATCATTATGGCTGTAGGTATCATTGATCGTATAGGTATTGTGTTTGGTTATAATTTGGGTATGAAATTCGTATGAATAAATGCATTTTTATAAAAATTATTACATTCGCAATTATTATCTTTTCAGCTAGAAACATTATAATGGCGAAACTACGAAAGTTTCTGATTCATTCAGATTATTATAACAATTTCTTGTATGTTAATTTGTTTTATGACGTTGTATTGTAATAAATCATTAATATACCTTCATTAATAATACACAAGTCTTTACTGTGCGATGTTTTTAAGGCAGGTGGTATCATAGGTTTCAAATATACCCAAATGCGATTTGATACGTTGCGAACAATACATCACTAAAAACAAGATTTGAAGCCTCCTTGTCGGTCTCCTGAACTAATAATTTGAAGTAACCCAAAAGTTGGCACCAATTCTGAATACACGATACAATAATTATTTCATATCAGATCAGGAGACAGAACAAATGATATCAGAAACTTTTGAACATCGCTCTTGCATATTTACTAAGTATAAAAATATTAATTTCAGAATATCTATATAACGTAATTGTATTAAATTATTCTCGATAAATTAATTTATATGAATGGCCAATAAATTGTATATAATTTGTACCCCTTCCCATCAGAGCAACTGGTTTATTGTTTAATATTATATGTAGTATACGAAATATTCAATGTGTTAAGCACGGTAGATATGAAAAACGTTTATTTTCATCTCTAAATACAACTAATAAGTATGCTATAACAATGTTTATGAATAAAATTAACGAGATATTTATAATATTTGAAATAATTATTCTATATTGCTCATATTTGTACAAAGTTTTCGTCAAGTATTGGTGTTTTAATTCAGAGAAATATGTACAATTTCACACGATCATAATCATTTAGTAATGAACATTTTACGAATATTACATAGCACTTAACATATTTGAGTACCCATAGTCTCAAGGAACTAACAAACAAACCAAAATCAAATATACATCCAGGTACAATACAAGTGAAAAGATAAGAAACTTCAAGTATAAACATTAGTTGATGGAGTTAAGTACAAAATCGAGAATGCCTAAAATATTTTATCCGCATCGATTAATATATTTACACGACTATATACAAAGCTATCACATATTATTTATATCACTATGTACATTATTGCAAATGTAATATACCTCGCCGTCTGGACGATAGCACAGTTCAGTTTTGTTTATATTAATTAGCAAAGAAAATATACTCGCGATATTGTACTTTGCGCTCAGTTTATGTTAGACGTACACTATGTGGGGTTTTTCTGGTGTTCGGTGAGGCGGTATCGTTTCATATGCAAACTGTTGATAGATGTGCTCTTCACTATCTTCTTGGTAGTAGGAGCTCTTATCGGCATTATGCCATGGAGGATTCAGGGAATGGAAATTATTAGTCACTGACGAACCGATCATTAGATATCGGTCTACGTCGCGTTTATTTTCTTGTTCTCTACTGCGAGTCGCGTACCCTAAACCGTTCCCTAGTTTGGAAACATCACCGTTCATCATAACACTCGTCATGATCTGTTTTGATTTATCCCCTTTGCACTTTTCAAAGGTCCCATAAAATATAAAACACCACCGACCACGCTTATAATGATACTCACAGTCAGCACCACCACCGCTACTATCACCCACCCACTTGAGCACCCGAATTCAGACTCTGGGATCTGAACGAACAACACGCCTTTCAAATGCAAAGGCGACGCACATTTCATGTCCTCGTAATCTATTTTAGAATAGAGCTTGCATTACCAGATTTCTTGATAGTAATCTCGCTATCTTTGCCAAGTTTCCACAGCCACAGTAACGAACAATTGCAAACAAATGGATTGCCAGAAATTTCCAACTCCTGCAATCTGTCTATTGGAAAATGTGACGCTTCTAGTGTCTCTAAAGCGTTGTTTCTCATGTAAACGTGGGTCAATTTCGGATTTCCATGAAATAATCTCGACGGAACTTCTCTCACTTTAACGTTTTCGTTCATCCATATTTTCTGCAGGTTTATGTTATCAACAAAAGCCCTCGAATCGATTTTTTCAAGCTCGTAAAGGCGGCTTAAGTGTAAATGTTTTAAAAGGAAAAGACTTTGGAAAGAAAGCGACGTAACGTTTTGAAAAAAGTTCCCACTTAGATACAAATGGGATAAGTTTGATAGTTTAGAGAGAGCGGATGTCGGGATCGAGGTCATATTATTATCGCTAAGATCCAAATGGCGCAACGAAGGCAGATTGTGCAATCCTAACTGATCGATGCTCTCAATTATGTTATTCTTCAAGTCTAAATTTTTAAGCTCCTTTAGGTAAGGTATACCGTGTCTTGTTATTTGCTGTATTAAATTATCGGATAGATCTAGAAACTCCAGTTGAATAACAAATGCGAAATTATCAGACGGCACGTCCAATATCGAATTGTTCTTCAGAGACAGCGTGTTCAACGACGACAGTGGCTCAAAAGTATTCGGCTCGAACGTTACAAGTTTATTATTTGATAAATCGAGTCTCTCCAGGTTGGTCAAATCCTTGAAAGTCTGCACGTTTATGTTCGTAATCTCATTGTCAGATAGGTTTAAATCGACGAGACTTTTAAGACCGACGAACGTGTCTTTATCTAATTGTTTTAGATAATTATGACTTAAATTCAAATTTCTCATTTCGATGTTGTTTTCGAAGTTTTTACTACCTAAATCCATTACTTTGTTGTAAGAGATGTCGAGCACAGTGAGCTGTGTGTAAAAGACGAACGTGTATAGAAGGTTGTCGATGGCATTGTGTGTGAGATTGATGTGAGTCGCCTCTGGATTGAGTTGGATAGGCACGATCTCGAGGCTGGCGTTGGCGCAGGAGGCGGCGCGCAAGGCGTCGTCGCATGCGCATCGCGCGGGGCAGAGCGTGCGCGCCGCCACACCACGTCCATGCCATCACCACCACCCACCAGCGCCACTTCACTACGCGGGAGCCCATAACATCTCATGTATGAGCCACAGGTGACCTGGAAATAAAGAAAACGTATATTAATCAATTTTCAATTATTCCAATACTATATAGATAGGTACTATTGATTAAAAATATATATGAAGAGAGCCTAATTATTTATTTTCTTAAAACGCGAAATAGGTATAGGTTATTTGATCATAGTTCAGCCAGAAAAACAAACAATTCTAAAAGAGGCTTGGTCAAGCAAAAACGTTTCAACCAAACGAAACATCATAAAGTAATTTCATAACCCCTTTTCTGAATCGTGATAAAATATAATACGTGCAGTATTAGACCGGCAATACGAAACACATTTTAGCACAAACAAGCTTAAATTTAACTGTGAATTCCAGGAGGTATCCGTCCATTGTAACAAAATAGACGAGTAAAATGAAAATGATAAATTCAACAAAACGTTCAACAATATAAAAAAGTTCAGATAATATTTGGAGTAAGTTTAACAAGATAAATTATACAAATCCCTCAATGGGAGCGGTTTGTTTACAAACATATTCTTATTCATTAGTAAAAGAGAATCACATCTCGGTAGATGAGATTCGGTTTATTTTTCGCGTAATTTATTGTTATCATAAAATCCAAGCGTTCCCTTAGGGTGTGTCGCGCGTCGGCCACGAGAGAGGAAAGTAAAAATATACAACATTATCGCTCGACAAAATCTTAATATAATTTCTGTAGAACACTGCAGATAACAAATGTGCTTCGCCGCAATTTGTTAGGGGAATGGAATTGTTTGATCCAAATTAGGCCGATAAGGGACGTGATGGGGCGGTGGAATGGTGGTTGCGCTAACAAAAACTTTTTTATTATCGTTCGTACTAATGCATTTACACGAGTTGAGCATATTGTGCTGCTATTTACGGGCGCTTTTTGTGTCTGTAGAATAATAGGAGCGTCAGTGTACCGTAACATCATCATCTGTTTCCTATAAATAATTTGTTACATAGAATAAGAAATACCTAAAGTCTTATGACCTTCTCAGTTGCATAGCGTGGGTTCTTACCGCCCAAGATGGAACCAAAGTTTGCCGTCTGAAGGCACCAGGCGAGAGCAAATGAAAAAAAGTCATGTCAAGAAATAAGTGTCACGGGCGCGCCTGCTAGACTACGTGCGATAAAAATTTAAAAAAATTAAAGATTTGTTAATATATTCTGCCGCCCCTAAAAGTGACCCTTCCCCGCCCCAACTACGCTACGTCACTGAACCTTCATACAACGCAGAAGCATCAAAAGTCGCTAGTTACTGCATGTATTTCCACTCGCGTCTAAATAGTCCCGATCCAGTCCAATTGAAAACCTTATTCTTCGGATTTAATGTAAAGTTGCAATAAAATATTGTTTATGCAATATTATAATTATAAACACTATGTATATCGTCAATTAGTCGTGAAGGCGCGGCCTCAGGCGGCACGTGCTAGACGGTAATGCGTTCTCGCGTGCCGTGACCACCGGCGGCTAGCCGTTTCACGAGGCATATTGCACTTTATTTATCACACACTCAAGACTTAAGACAAACGAGTCTCGTAAACGGGAAACTAGCGGGAACCCGCGCCGCTAATCCGCCCGCCTTCCTCGACAATATCACCCAAAACGCTCGACGATTTAACAAAGGATCGTTCGGTAGGTACTTTAAATTAAATGTTCGGCTTTACAATTCGACGGAATGTATAATGAATAGCACCGTAACATCTGTTAACGAAGGCGAACGATCTAGAAAGTTTCACGCGCGGGAATAACTAATTGCGAAGGTTGGAATTCAATTTATGGCTTCTAGTACGCCTCTCGGGAGATCACGCCAAGCTAAAGTATTAATAATGCAAAACAGTGTCACGGGAAGTTTTTGATTCGAAATGCAAATTGAATTAGGAAACAAAGTTGTGAGTGTTGAGCTTGTCCCGCTGTTGTGTCATTGTCGGTTTGGCTAAATGATTTATAATAACAAACGGAAGATCACAAAATTATCCAAACTTGGCCACTAACGTTGGTCCATGTTTAATTGAATAACTATATTAATGATGGTACTATCATATTACTAATACGCAAGAATGCCGCGACTGCACAATATGTCATACTTATTGAAGTGAAAAATAGTCGACTCCAAGTACTCAAGTTTGAAACATTAAAACAACTAAAACATAAGAAACATGTGTTTTCAGTTTTGTATTTTTAACACGCTGGTACTATATTAAGTGAACATTAGACGTGAGAGGACTTCTCTCCTCCGTAACCAGATATGAGCCAAAGCGAATGGATTACCTTAGACCCGCCTGAATTACAGAAACCATACATGTATATTCGATCCACATCACAGATCACAGTATTACGCCGGATTAATTCTGTTGCCGTTCCAAATGAACCCATTATGACCCGGAAAGATCGCATTTTTAATGAGATCAGCCCCAAGTGTATGCTTTCATTTACTGGATCTATATTTACATATCATACGCCATTAATAAGAGATTGTGCATAGTAATTGAATGATAACCAAATAGACAAATTACATTACGTAATTAACGATAAGATCTAAAATAGAATGGCAAATCGAAATCAAAAAGCAAAGCCAATCGTATAAAACTTTAAACAAGAGTTTTAGTTGAAAACGGTGTAGAACATTCTATTTAGATCTAAACTAAGCAAATAACTTGTGAAACGTAACAGCGGCAGCGTGAACAGCGAATTTAAACTTTACAGACGCACGTTGGAGTGAGTCAATAACAGTTAGATTTATGGCATGTAAGCAATCGTTTAGCATTCGGCGCTTGTGGTTTGACGGCGTCTTTGTGAAAAAAGTAAAATGTGGGAAACGCCCACCGTTTCCGATTCTAAACTTCACCAGCCCGCAGTCTTTTGTCTATTAATTTCCTGTCCGTCGGAGTGCGCTCCCGTCGCGAATTTCGCTTTCGTCGGCTTCGTTGACTTGTATCGCCTTTGTTGTTGCCTATTGAACTTTTCCATTACGAAACTTATCGATTGAAACCGCTAAATTTGTTGGAAAAATCTTGTTGTTGATATCCTATGCCGATATGAACAACGCGCTAATTTTCCTTTTATAAATCGAGTGTGTTTTTAAGTTGTTCTGTTTATGTTTCACTGTTTTCGAGATTGAAATTAAACATTCTGTTATGGAAAAGTTGTAAAGCGTTTGAATTTGGAATTTTAATTACTGGAACAGATTTTGTTTCAGTGAGGCTGAGGATGGATTATTATTTTGCTCTTCTTATAAGTTACCTACTTAAATTATTATTTTAAGTAGGTATAATAATTATCACTATTCAAAAATGCTAAGAGATCAATACAATTTTATGAAAATATACGAGTACAGACTGCACTGAGGTGCTACTATTAAAGTAAGTATAAATATAGACATTATAAAATCCACGATAAGATAAATTATCATATAATTCGAATATACTTGATGTCACTCAATAGCACAGCAACGACAGTTGTTTTTATATTCCACGGTCACGTACAAAGTCAATACTATAACTTGATGATGTCCTTACAAGTATCTAATTGGCGTTATTTTTGTCACTTCCCGTCAAACACAGGACGTATCCTGGATATTAGTTTCACATTTGAAGAGCATTCACCCGACTAAAGCTTAGTAAAACCGTTGTGGAACTTGGGCACGCGACCTTTCTAATTACACTATAAGCATCTAAACACCGTTTAGGACGCGAAGGGTTGTACGTAATTTATTGTACAGTTTCTGCACGCTCAGGAAATTCAATATCAAGGGGTCCACAATCTCCGGCATTAGCGTCGATACGTCATCGAGTCCATTTAAATTATTACCTAAAACTTGGCAAGTTAATTGTAAGCGGGCCAGCCTGTATTGGTATCCTACTTTATCGAGTAGAATTTAAGATGTAACTGACACAAAGCGAGGGGTGGCGAGACAATAAAACCAGTGTAAAAGTCGGCTAACCACTCTCGCACACCCCAAGAAAATATTTCAGCCCTATTCACTTTTATTAGTTGCTTAAGCTGAGCGCTGCCGTTTTAAAATAGTTTTGCCGACATAAGCCCTTTAAAACTTTACTGCGAGCATTGAAATAGATGTTGGAAAACAGTGTGTAGGTTTAATAAAATTGTTTCGTATGTAACATTCAGTGAGCGTTTGTTGAAGAGTATACGTGCCCCGTCTGACGTAGCTGAGTGTCGGCAAGCAGTAACGGGCATAATGAGAAAACTTGGGCAGAACAGAATGTTCCTTCACTAGTCCGTAAGAGAGCAAAAACTGCTAAGCGACTATTCTTGATTTGATTGTAATTTGCTACTTCACGGTACATTATAGAGTTTATTTTTTGTACTAGGTATATGAGATGTAATACGTAAATATACGTTTTTTGATTAAATGCCGATTTGGTAAGGATATTGTGAGAATACGCCAAATCATGAATTCGATTGACATCACTTTTGCAATTCACAGCTGTTTGATTGTACTAATCAAGATAGCCGCCATATTCAAAGAAATACAAACTGATATACTCCTATTTGACTGGGTAACATTTCAGAAAAAGGTGACAGGTGAGAATCAACAAAAACTGTTATTTTGTGATAGCATTGATTGTACTAAATAAGTTAGTTATTCAGTCCCAAGAACAAAAAAAACAGAATTTCGGTATTAACCATCGTAAAGTAACTTTTAACGTACACCGCACTTCCTGCAAGCGAGAAGGAGAGACAATCATAAATTGCGAATGGAAACCGTGCAACAGAAAAACGTTAAGGTGTTGAAGGAAACTTTTAATTTGATCTCAGGAATTTAAACGTCGTTGATGTAAACTTTCACGAGGCGTGCTTCAGTGAGCTCCTTGTGTTTAGAGCTCTTGTTTCAACACCCTACATTGTAAGCAAGTCTTGAATTTTAAATTGTACACACAAAAAACAAAAACGTGACAAACAAGTTACAAAGTTTTGTATATTGAATTTTAAACAGAAATTATAAAGAACTTGTGTTGTATTGTTTCTTCGATCTTGTTATAAGTTGCCGATGTTTTTGTTAAATTTATATTTGCAACTGTTTTCCTACAATTATGTTTAGTTATTATGGGTTTAAATTTATATAAATTATATTTAGTAGCTTGAGTCATTTGTCGATATACACTCCGATGGTAAAAATAATGTTATATTAATAATAATGAAAGTTAAGAATTTATAAAAATATTTTACACAGCACATATTATGGAGAGTGTTTTAAGTAAAATTATGACGTTGGTTAAATTAATAATTTATCTCTTTTCTTTTACTTTCAATAATTTTTATAAAATCGAAATACTATTTCACTTCTCTAATCATATACAAATAAATAGGACTTTGTGATGCAAGTAAAGTTTTAGCGGATTCTATTTTAATT
>NW_023592155.1:0-8165 GCF_014839805.1 Manduca sexta | reverse complement strand
CAAACCTAACGCAAAAACACAACTGATATATTTCGATCATACTATAACTATTGCGCTGTGGTGTTACATCTCTGCCTACCCCTAAAAAGGGGAAAAGGTGTGATGCTATATACATATATGTATGTATGTAAAAAGTAGAGTTAATTAAACCCAACCCAAAAACACAACTGATATGTTTCACCACAGTACGACTATCGCGATGAAATACGCCTCTGCCTATCCCTGACACGGGGAAAAGATGTTATGCTATATGTATAAGTATGTGAGAAGTACAGTCAACCAAACTCAATGCAAAAACATAACTAAATACGTCACAGGAAAGCTAAATTCGCGATTTCGTTTTCTTGGACGACATAATTATTCTAGTTTTTTAAATTTAAAAACCAAACTACCGAATCCATCTTGAAAAATTTATGGGACCAATCTGGAGAGAAACTCTTCGAATAAAAAGAATTTTCCAAATCGGTTGATAAATGAGCGAGTTCTGAGGTAACAAACATACAAAAAAAAAAAAAAAAATCAGATCGAATTGATAACCTCCTCCTTTTTTTTGAAGTCGGTTAAAAATAATCATAAATCATATGATAACAAAAATATACAACTACTACACCAAGTGATCAAACACTAGAACATTCTCAGGATAAAAATAAAATTTGTTACAAATATCAACCAAAAATAATATCAGTTTTCAATATCAATCATTCTTAGGATCTACAAAGATTAACAATATCTCTTTACCAATCTGCTTATAACCACTGACCTCTCCATCCTTAATCTCCAGCACGATCCCACCACCTGCGAGCAGTATTCCATTGGGCTCGGTGGTCCTGAACTGCACCTCTATCTCCGTAGCGTCTTCTGAACTTTCCTCACTAGACCAGGAATGGGATAGCGTGGCGTATGCGTCACCTATAATGTAATAAGCAAAGTTTTAATGATAAAAAAATATTCCCGCTTTACATTAACAACTAAAAATGAAATGAAATATATTCCACAAAACAAAATTCAACAAAACATATAAGAAACTGACAAAAAGTCATTAAAACAGGTTTTGCACCATGTATACAATCCCTATGTAACTTGTATAAATGTAAATCCACTAAACATTTAAGTCTCTCTGCTATTGTTGGTTTGTTCTATTACAATTAAGACAGTGAGTGTTACCTGCAAAGTACGCAGCCCGCTCGACGTTGGGGAAGCACTGTCCCACGTTGTGGTGCGCGTGCGCATCCCGCACCAGGTCCTCGGCGCGGTTGTTCACCGTCACGCGACGCACACATCCGCGGAACCCGCCCACGCGCACGATCTGAACATGTACGTGCGATTAGACTCGAAAATACTTCGTAAATTAAAATTTGCCCAAGCACAGTAAAATAAAGTATGGTCCTAGAAACTTTATTGAAACGGTTTATTGTTTGTAGTAAGTGGGATTGGTTCAATTCCGTAAATTAATAAATATGTTACCATTTTGATTATAGTCTTGAGTATATTATATCACTATCGTCAATCTTTTGCACGTCTCGTCGTTCAATTGTAATCAAGGATCAAACCTTTGTGAGCTTCATTGACTACGATATGCTAAAGTAATTTTATTTTTAGTCAACATTATAAGAAGTTTAATAGTATGCGATGGGGAGTGCTACAATCGGTTTAATGTGATGTTTAACATATATAGTACTTACGGCAGCCGGCAGTAGTGGAAGCGCGGGCGGGGGCGGCGGACCCCCCACGTACACACGCTGCGCCAGCCCTGCGCGGGCGGCCGCCCCACCCGCCGCGCCGCCACTCCGCACCCACACGCGAGACCCGCCACTACGGATCGACACCTGAGGACAAACGACTTTTTGAAATGGCAACATATATGTAGACCAGGAGAACACAAAAGAGAGCAAATGTAATAATATTTGGAATATAAAAATAATACTTATATGAACAAAAGTATAGGTCATAAAAACTTCGGTACTGTTTAACTTTGTTCCTGATAAATGAAATGAAAATTAGGTTACAATATAGTATGACACGTAAATCATCCAATAATTATTCACGAAGCGAAATACTATTTTATAATAAGTAGTCCACTCACCGATCTCCACGTCCCATCGGACACAAAGGTGGCGAGCGTGACCTCTTTCCGTTTCCGGCCGCGCACCACCAGCCGCAGCTTACCATCGCGGATCATCAGCGCCAGGTAATGCTTCGGTTTCGCTTTCGAACCCTGAACATAAAAATTAACCTATATACTCTAAAACTTAAAAATGGTGATCTGATTTTCATACTACAATTCTGTAAGATTTGCTAGGTATTTTCTAACATGCCGTATCCCACCTTCATGTGAGGTCAACTCACTACCTTTTTATGAATATCGCAGAAATTATTTAACATAGTTTTAACGACCAACTGATTCTCGTCAACTCTCTCTAGATGATTACAGCGCCATCTCTTATCGAGTGACAAGACCCATGTGTCGAAAGTTTAAAAATAGAATTGATATGATACGTCAATTTGGCTACTGAATTTTTGATCCCGAACACCGATCTCTTGAAACTTGGATCAGTTATGTGTTCCAGCAGTAGCCAGTATAGACTCACGGGCACGAGCAGCAGCAGCCCGTGGAGCGCGTAGGTGCGGAAGTGCAGCGCGAGCGCGAGGTGCTTGGCGCGCGCTTGGCGCACGGTGGCGTGCGCTCCACGCACCGTCGCCGAACTTGGATCAGTTATGTTCAGCAGTAGCTGGTATAGACTCACGGGCACGAGCAGCAGCAGCCCGTGGAGCGCGTAGGTGCGGAAGTGCAGCGCGAGCGCGGTGCTTGGCGCGCTTGGCGACGCGCACGGTGGCGTGGCTCCACGCACCGTCGCCGAACTTGGATCAGTTATGGTTCCAGCAGGCCAGTATAACGCACGGGCACGCAGCCGTGCGCGTAGTGCAGCGCGAGCGAGGTGCTTGGCGCGCTTGGCGACGCGCACGGTGGCGTGGGCTCACCGTCGCCGAACTTGGATCAGTTATGTGTTCCAGCAGTAGCCAGAGACTCACGGGCAACGCAGCAGCCCGTAGGTGGAAGCAGCGCGAGCGCGAGGTGCTTGGCGCGCTTGGCGACGCGCACGGTGGCGTGGCTCCACGCACCGTCGCCGAACTTGGATCAGTTATGTGTTCCAGCAGTAGCCAGTATAGACTCACGGGCACGAGCAGCAGCAGCCCGTGGGCGCGTAGGGTGGGAAGTGCAGCGCGAGCGCGATGGCGCTTGACGCACGGTGGCGCGTGGCTCCACGCACCGTCGCCGAACTTGGATCAGTTAGTGTTCCAGCAGTAGCCACGGGCACGAGCAGCAGCAGGTGGAGTGTAAGAGCGCGAGCGTGAGTGCAGGCGCGCTTGGCGACGCGCACGGTGGCGTGGCTCCACGCACCGTCGCCGAACTCTGGATCAGTTATGTGTTCCAGCAGTAGCCAGTATAGACTCACGGGCACGAGCAGCAGCCCGTGAGCGCGTAGGTGCGGAAGTGCAGCGCGAGCGCGAGGTGCTTGGCGCGCTTGGCGACGCACGGTGGCGTGGCTCCACGCACCGTCGCCGAACTTGATCTATGTGTTCCAGCAGTAGTTTATAGACTCACGGGCACGAGCAGCAGCAGCCCGTGGAGCGCGTAGGTGTGCAGCGCGAGCGCGGGTGCTTGGCGCGCTTACGACGCGCACGGTGGCGGCTCCACGCACCGTCGCCGAACTTGGATCAGTTATGTGTTCCAGCAGTAGCCAGTATAGACTCACGGGCACGAGCAGCAGCAGCCCGTGTGGAGTAGGTGCGGAAGTGCAGCGCGAGCGCGAGGTGCTTTGCGCTCTTGGCGACGCGCACGGTGGCGTGGCTCCACGCGCCGTCGCCGACCTTGGATCAGTTATGTGTTCCAGCAGTAGCCGAGTAGACTCACGGGCACGAGCAGCAGCAGCCCGTGGAGCGCGTAGGTGCGGAAGTGCAGCGCGACGCACGAGGTGCTTGGCGCGCTTGGCGACGCGCACGGTGGCGTGGCTCGCACCGTCGCCGAACTTGATCAGTTATGTGTTCCAGTGTAGCCAGTATAGACTCACGGGCACGAGCAGCAGCCCGTGGAGCGCGTAGGTGCGGCGAGCGCGAGGTGCTTGGCGCGCGCTTGGCGACGCACGGTGGCGTGGCTCCACGCACCGTCGCCGAACTTGGATCCAGTTATGTGTTCCAGCAGTAGCCAGTATAGACTCACGGGCACGAGCAGCAGCAGCCCGTGGAGCGCGTAGGTGCGGAAGTGCAGCGCGAGCGCGAGGTGCTTGGCGCGGTGGCGACGCGCACGGTGGCGTGGCTCCACGCACCGTCGCCGAACTTGATCTTAGTTATGTAGCAGTATAGACTCACGGGCACGAGCAGCAGCAGCCCGTGGAGCGCGTAGGTGCGGAAGTGCAGCGCGAGGTGCTTATGCGCGCTTGGCGACGCGCACGGTGGCGTGGCTCCACGCACCGTCGCCGAACTTGGATCAGTTATGTGTTCAGCAGTAGCCAGTATAGACTCACGGGCACGAGCAGCAGCAGCCCGTGGAGCGCGTAGGTGCGGAAGTGCAGCGCGAAGCGCGAGGTCTTGGCGCGCTTGGCGACGCGCACGGTGGCGTGGCTCCACGCACCGTCGCCGAACTTGGATCAGTTATGTGTTCCAGCAGTAGCCAGTATAGACTCACGGGCACGAGCAGCAGCAGCCCGTGGAGCGCGTAGGTGCGGAAGTGCAGCGCGAGCGCGAGGTGCTTGGCGCGCTTGGCGACGCGCACGGTGGCGTGGCTCCACGCACCGTCGCCGAACTTGGATCAGTTAGTGTTCCAGCAGTAGCCAGTATAGACTCACGGGCACGAGCAGCAGCAGCCCGTGGAGCGCGTAGGTGCGGAAGTGCAGCGCGAGCGCGAGGTGCTTGGCGTTGCCGGCGCACGGTGGCGTGGCTCCGCCCTGGATCAGTTATGTGTTCCAGCAGTAGCGACGGGCACGCAGCAGCAGCCCGTGGAGCGCGTAGTGTGCAGCAAAAGCGCGAGGTGCTTAGCGCGCTTGGCGACGCGCACGGTGGCGTGGCTCCACGCACCGTCGCCGAACTTGGATCAGTTATGTGTTCCAGCAGTAGCCAGTATAGACTCACGGGCACGAGCAGCAGGGCGCGCCCGGAGCGTGCAGCGCGAGCGCGAGGTGCTTGGCGCGCTTGGCGACGCGCACGGTGGCGTGGCTCCACGCACCGTCGCCGAACTTGGATCAGTTATGTGTTCCAGTAGCCAGTATAGACTCACGGGCACCGAGCAGCAGCAGCCCGTGGAGCGCGTAGGTGTGGAAGTGCGAGCGCGAGGTGCTGGCGCGCTTGGCCGCGCATGGCGTGGCTCCACGCACCGTCGCCGAACTGGATCAGTTATGTGTTCCAGCGGTAGCCAGTATAGACTCACGGGCACGAGCAGCAGCAGCCCGTGGAGCGCAGGTGCGGAAGTGCAGCGCGAG
Organism: Manduca sexta; assembly: GCF_014839805.1. Lineage (NCBI taxonomy): Eukaryota > Metazoa > Arthropoda > Insecta > Lepidoptera > Sphingidae > Manduca > Manduca sexta. The sequence continues at coordinate 2,691 of NW_023592155.1, read as the reverse complement.
CGCGAGGTGCTTGGCGCGCTTGGCGACGCGCACGGTGGCGTGGCTCCACGCACCGTCGCCGAACTTGGATCAGTTATGTGTTCCAGCAGTAGCCAGTATAGACTCACGGGCACGAGCAGCAGCAGCCCGTGGAGCGCGTAGTGCGGAAGTGCAGCGCGAGCGCGAGTGCTTAGCGCGCTTGGCGACGCGCACGGTGGCGTGGCTCCACGCACCGTCGCCGAACTGGATCAGTTATGTGTTCCAGCAGCCAGTATAGACTCACGGGCACGAGCAGCAGCAGCCCGTGGAGCGCGTAGGTGCGGAAGCGCGGAGCGCGTTTATGACGCGCACGGTGGCGTGGCTCCACGCACCGTCGCCGAACTTGGATCAGTTATGTGTTCCAGCGGTAGCCAGTATAGACTCACGGGCACGAGCAGCAGCAGCCCGTGGAGCGCGTAGGTGCGGAAGTGCAGCGCGAGCGCGAGGTGCTTGGCGCTTGGCGACGCGCACGGTGGCGTGGCTCCACGCACCGTCGCCGAACTTGGATCAGTTATGTGTTCCAGCAGTAGCCAGTATAGACTCACGGGCACGGCAGCAGCAGCCCGTGGAGCGCGGGTGGAAGTGCAGCGCGAGCGCGAGGTGCTTAGCGCGCTTGGCGACGCGCACGGTGGCGTGGCTCCACGCACCGTCGCCGAACGGATCAGTTATGTGTTCCAGCGGTAGCCAGTATAGACTCACGGGCACGAGCAGCAGCAGCCCGTGGAGCGCGTAGGTGCGGAAGTGCAGCGCGAGCGCGAGGTGCTTGGCGCGCTTGGCGACGCGCACGGTGGCGTGGCTCCACGCACCGTCGCCGAACTTGGATCAGTTATGTGTTCCAGCGGTAGCCAGTATAGACTCACGGGCACGAGCAGCAGCAGCCCGTGGAGCGCGTAGGTGCGGAAGTGCAGCGCGAGCGCGAGGTGCTTGGCGCGCTTGGCGACGCGCACGGTGGCGTGGCTCCACGCACCGTCGCCGAACTTGGATCAGTTATGTGTTCCAGCAGTAGCCAGTATAGACTCACGGGCACGAGCAGCAGCAGCCCGTGGAGCGCGTAGGTGCGGAAGTGCAGCGCGAGCGCGAGGTGCTTGGCGCGCTTGGCGACGCGCACGGTGGCGTGGCTCACGCACCGTCGCCGAACTTGGATCAGTTATGTGTTCCAGCAGTAGCCAGTATAGACTCACGGGCACGAGCAGCAGCAGCCCGTGGAGCGCGTAGGTGCGGAAGTGCAGCGCGAGCGCGAGGTGCTTGGCGCGCTTGGCGACGCGCACGGTGGCGTGGCTCCACGCACCGTCGCCGAACTTCACCGCGCCGCCCTCCACCGTCCACGACCACGTCTGACACGATATACCAGGGTTCAATACATTTATACACATGAACCGAACAATCATTAATGAAAGGCTGAGTCTATTGAAACAAAAGAAATACACCAGCATATATGACAATGAATCCTTACCTTGCTGCATCCGTTCTCGCCGGCCTGCGCCTGCAAGGCTCTGGGTTCGGTTCGCGGCTCGTCGCGCGGCTCGGAGTCCGCGCGGCCGAGCTGCGCGCCGCTCCAGTTCACCGCCGTCTCTAGACCTATCAATCTGACATGGATTTGATTTTAAGTAACCGCATTCAGTAAACAATTAAATTATCTATTGATTGTTCCAAAATATTCTAGCATATTATTATAATTTAAATTTTTTATCACAAATTTTTTTACAAAACTGAATGTTGCCAACATGACAATATTATTATAATCTTTATTATACATGGTCTAGCCACAAGAAAAACTTTATTTTTTAATTACACTAAAATTATAGTTTAGGAACGAATTGAATTTGACACACAATAGTGTATTTGTTTTTATTTTATTTTCATCAGTAGTTAAAAAGGACATTAACAACAATATACTCACTGTCCATCCACAATAAAGTCGGTAATCGTGCCAGTAAACGGCTCCAGACGGAGTGGTCCCAGTTTAGCTCTGTCCAAGGGCCCTACGCCCCCCAGGTAGAGTCCGCCTCCCCGCTGTGGGTACGCGTTCCCGGCGAGCGTGCCCGACGCCGCCCGCTCCTCGTCTACCCACATTTCTAGCTGGATCATACAGGATGTTTGATCAAGAGTTTATGTTACGCGATCACTTTGTGTATTATTAAACCGCTTTTTATATTACATAGTATTGTTACACCCAGTGGCACTCGCCGATAATACCGTACCCGAATGTGGAAAGTTCGGTTATGGAACGTTCTTGAAGGATCTCGATGTTTCCGGAATGTCGTGGAAATATGATAACGGATCTCAATAAAATTATACTAGAGAGTTCTCGACCATTCTGGATCTTCCGAGAATGTTCCACAGATATCGATAGTACATGCGGCCGAGTATAAAAGGAGTGCGCGCGGTCGCCGCAGTCAGTCTTATTTACGACGCGATCAAGAGCGATAACTACGAGCGATATCGAAGCCAATATCGTGGATGGTGTGTAACTGCGTAGTGTTTGTGTATTTGAGTGCTTTAGTATTGCAGTGTTAATTCACGTGTTGTGTTTGTGTTATCTTTTTTATTCAGGGTTTCGGTAGTAAATACAATGTTATTTTAAGTACAATCGGTATTGTCATTGTCTATTAAAAACCATAGCACGTAACAGTATTATTGAAGGATGCATAAAATTAAATTATTTATTTTTCT